>NC_062519.1:23855825-23923325 GCF_022655615.1 Tachysurus fulvidraco
ACACACCGTTAGAAGAATTAAGTGACTTTAGTGCTCACAGCACAAGCTGTACACCAAAACTAGTTGAGGATTTTGCAGATAAGGAAGCTGAAGACCGCACAAAGGATACACAGCGAATGAACAAACCGAATGTTCCTGAAACACCGGAGGAGGATTTAGAGAAGACCAGAAAAAAGCCAACAGAGAGTCATCGACAACATGATCTAGACCACGCTGACATTCAGGGTTTGCTTAATCAGCTTCACCTATTTCACCCAACAAGTCCATCTAAAGACCCAGAACCAGAGAAGTCAAGCTTCGGTTCTGACCTGGCAACCGAGACCCTGTCCTCTTCAGGCTCGGTGCCTGACGTTAGCGCTTATCCGACGTGCTTGGAGGGAAGTACAGCATCTGGCCTTCTCTTCACCGCGAGCCACCAGAAGGAGCTCCTCGAGCTGCTGGAGGACCCAGAACCTCAAGAAGCCCAAGATTTTCAGAAATCTCAGGAAGATCACCTAACATCTAGAGAACAGGCTACCGAGAGCCATACTGAGAACAACATTGCACAGCTGCCTGAATGCCAGACAAGGTACATCACAAGACGTGGTGAGGCAGATGAAATGGTTTCGGTGTCGTATGGCACAGACATCTGGCACAGCCCCTTTGAGGACGAGTTTATGATGTCAGGCTACTCCGAGAACAAGGGCATGGAACAGTGGCAGGAGTCTAGATGCATGATCTCAGATGAATCTGCCTCTCCTGGAGCTGATTTGGTGGGTAAAAGTCATTTATTGTACAAAATACTAAAAACAATGAAATGTAGCCTTTGTGTAACCTGTTACTATTATTTATTTATTTTATATTTTTTAACAGGATGCTGAGGCTGAAGCTCAGGCTTCATATAAAGCTGGTAGGAGAATTTAATAAATGAATTAAACAAGGCTTCATTCATGGTAGAAAATGTATAGTATAGATGTTTATTATTGTTATCGTTATTATTAGTGCCTGGTCCTTGTGATATCGAGGATCTGCTGGACGGGATCATATTTGGAGCTAAATACCTCGGTTCCACGCGGCTTCAGACAGATAGGAACCCCTCCACTAACGCTAGAATGGCTCAGGCACAAGAAGCTGTAGATCGCATTAAGGTAATTGACTTTTAGCCCAAAGTACTCTGGCACCAAGTGCAGCCCCTGACCAAGGTTTATTTGTTACTGACAGTCAATGACTTACACAGACCTCTTAATGTTTCACCATTCCTCATAGTCTTGCTGCTTCATGTATCTTTGTCATTCCTAATATTGTCATTGTCCATAAGTGATTTCTCAACATACCCAATGTCAGCTCTGTTGCTTCAGTTGAATCCATCTGAGACTCTTTATCACAATTACAGCATGTCCTTATCCAGAGCGACTTACATACATTTGTTTTTTTTTTGTTTTGTTTTGTTTTTTAATAAAAATGAGTAGTTAAAGGTGGGGTCTCCGTTGTTTGAGAAATGTTTCAGAAAACTGCGTTGGGCCGCCAAACAAAACAAAAACAAAACAAACGTCTAGCCAATGAGCAGAAAGGGGCGTGTCTTGTCAATATGGACGGAGAGAGTGTTCAGTGCGCATGTGTGACATTAGCAGAAAGCGGATTAAACATTGACATGGAGGATAAAAATAAAAGAAAGAAAGCGAAGAAAGGCTTACGATAAGGCAAGAAGTAGGACGTGTTAATATAGGATCAGCTTTCCAGCGCTGGAGAGAACTGAAGGAGCAGGAAGTTGGCCACATATTCACAGATTGGAGTTTCCCGAGTCAATAACTCCTGAGCTAAACGCTGTTACTACACAAATAACACCTTTTTTCTATCGTAGTAATGTAGAGAGGCAGCTACAACCGTGTTTTGTGTAGTAACAGCGTTTCGCTCAGGAGTTATTGACTCAGGGAAACTCCAATCTGTGAATATGTGGCCGACTACTTAAGACGCCGAGGCGCTTTTTTCCTTCTCGATAGGTGAGTAACGTTGGTTTTGCTTTGTTACACAGAACTAATATATGCCTTTGTCCTTTACATGATTATGCTTGTGTGTCATTTTTGCTTGTTTGTTTATCTGCAATCGTATTGTTCTTCCCTTCAGCTATGATAAAGACACCTTTCTTTCCATTAGTTGCCTGGGTTACGTATGTATGTGTGGGCGGAACTATCGATACAGGGGTGGGGCCCATTTGAGTTAGGGGCGTGTTTGTTTTGGTGATTTTATGTGTCAACATTGGCTTTAAAACATCGGAGACCCCGCCTTTAAGGGTTAGGGACCTTGCTCAGGGGCCCAGGGGTGGTGGTCCGGTGGTGGTGGAATTAAAGAGAGTGTGACCTTCCAATTTGTAGACCTGTGTCTTAACCACTGAGCTCCTACTCCCTCTTCCATGCTTCCTGATATGCATTACACATGATCCTTACTTCATCTTACAGCACATGAGCCTACATTCCAGGGGTGAATCCCAGTAACCCTCCATTTGCCAGAAAGCCACTTTTTTTGTGTGTTCTGTGGAGAAATCTTTTTAAGTAAACTCCGATGCTGTTGTATGTCTGAACCAGGCACCTGAAGGAGAATCTCAGCCCATGACCGAGGTGGACCTTTTCATCTCCACTCAGAGAATCAAAGTATTAAGTGCAGATAGTCAGGTTTGTGTTACCACGAGGCAACTCTGTGATCTTTTACATTATTTATCTCCATCTCTCAACCTGTGACTTATTTTGAGGATTTTTTTATTCTTGTCCTTAGGAGGCTATGATGGACCATTCTCTGCAGATGATCTCATATATCGCTGACATTGAAAAACTTGTGGTGCTGATGGTGCGAAGGAAGCCTGCAGATCATAAAAGTGCAAATTCGGCCGATTGGTCCTCATCACCACCTAAGAAATGTTGGATGATTTGCCACGTGTTCTCCTCTGAAGATGTGAGATTTTTCCCAGCTCATATCTTTCTACCGCATGCATCTATAAGTGAAAATCTATCCTAATTTTCTATGTGTAGAAGCTCAGACTTTAGTCTTGCTTTAAGGAACTTTAGGGGAAAGCCGTGGCCTAGTGGTTAGAGAGTTTGACTCCTAACCCTAAGGTTGTGGGTTTGAGTCTCGGCCCGGCAACGACTGAGGTGCCCTTGAGCAAGGCACCGAAACAATCCCCCACCCCAAACTGCTGCCCGGGTGCCGCAGCATAATTGGCTGCCCACTGCTCCGGGTGTGTGTTCATGATGTGTGTGTGTGTGTGTGTGTGTGTGTGTGTGTTCACTGCTGTGTGTGTGTGTTCACTGCTGTGTGTGTGTGTTCACTGCTGTGTGTGTGTGTTCACTGCTGTGTGTGTGTGTTCACTGCTGTGTGTGTGTGTTCACTGCTGTGTGTGTGTGTTCACTGCTGTGTGTGTGTGTACACTTTGGATGGGTTAAATGCAGAGAACAAATTCTGAGTAGGAGTCACCCTATGTATGTCACGTCACTTTCACTTATCGAGTTATGTCATTGTCTGTATTTATCTACTGTAGGCACAGGTTATAGCTCAGGCCATTGGCCAGGCATTTGGGGTGGCATATCAGCAGTTTTTGCAGGCAAATGGAATTAAAGCCGGCGACTTCCGACCAGGAGAGTTCTGCCTCAGCTCACAGGAACTCTATAACGGAGATCTGGTGCACTTTTCACAGTCTGAAAATATCAGAGAGGTAAGACAGCCGACTGAAATCTT
The DNA here is from genome assembly GCF_022655615.1 of Tachysurus fulvidraco. Classification (NCBI taxonomy): domain Eukaryota; kingdom Metazoa; phylum Chordata; class Actinopteri; order Siluriformes; family Bagridae; genus Tachysurus; species Tachysurus fulvidraco. The sequence continues at coordinate 23,859,531 of NC_062519.1, forward strand.
TTAGACATCGTAGTCTACATTCCACCAAAAACAGGATAAAATGTCTGAAAATCTGGTCTGGTATTCCAAAGAGGAATGGGTTATATTGCTAGAGATGCCCAAGTACCTGCATTCCTCTGTCTTTATTCTCTGTGTACACTTTCTCATGTGTCAGCAGTTCAGCCTTATTTCTAGACCAGTGTGATAGTTTACCATTAAAAATGTCTATTCTTCTCCCTCATCACTGATAAGGTTTGCATAATAAAGAAGGTTGGGGAGATCCTGGGGATTGCTGTAGTAGAGTCTGGCTGGGGCTCCATCCTGCCCACGGTGGTGGTGGCCAACCTGCTGCACGGAGGGGCAGCCGAACGCTCAGGGGAGCTGAGCATCGGAGATCGCATCATGTCTGTGAACGGGGCCAGTCTGGTGGGACTTCCCATCACCACATGCCACAACATCATCCGAGTGAGTTCTGAGCACTTCAGCTTACTTGTTATATCAAGTCAAGAAGCTTTGTCATTTCAACCATATATACAGTGGTGTGAAAAAGTGTTGGCCCCCAAAAGTGTTTCAGATAAATTCAAACAAATTTAAATATTAGTCAAAGATAACACAAAATGCAGTTTTCAAATGAAGGTTTTTATTATTAAGAGAAAACAAAATCCAAACCTGTGTGAAAAAGTGTTTGCCCCCTAACCCTAATAAATGTTTGGGCCACCTTTAGCAGCAAGAACTGCGACAAACGTTTGCGATGACTTGCGATGAGTTCGTTACAGCTGAGGCTGTGGAGGAATTTTGGTCCACTCATCTTTGCATAATTGTTGTAATTCAGCCACATTGGAGGGTTTTCGAGCATGAAGCGCCTTTTTAAGGTCATGCCACAGCATCTCAATAGGATTCAGGTCAGGACTTTGACTAGGCCAGTCCAAATTTTGTTTTTCTTCAGCCGTTCAGAGGTGGACTTGCTGGTCTGTTTTGGAACATTGTCCTGCTTCAGCTTGAGGTCACAAACAGATGGCCGCACATCGTCCTTCAGGATTTTTTGGTAGATAGCAGAATGCACGATTATATTTATTACAGCAAGTCGTCCAGGTCCTGAAGCAGCAAAACTGCCCCAGACCATCACACTACCACCACCATATTTTACTGTTGGTATGATGTACTTTTTCTGACATGCAGTGTTACTTTTACGCCAGATGTAATGGGACACACACCTTTTCAAAAAGTTCAGCTTTTGTCTCATCAGGCCACAGAGTATTTTCCCAAAAGTCTTGTGGATCATCAAGATGTTTTCTGGCAAATCTGAAAGGAGCCTTTATGTTCTTTTTGCTCATCTTGGAACTCTGCCATGTAGACCAGTTTCTTTCTTATGTGGAGTCATGAACACTGACCATAACTGAGACAAGTGAAGCCTGCAGTTCTTTGGATGTTGTTGTGGGGTCTTTTGTGACATCTTAGATGAGATGTCGCTGCGCTCTTGGGGTAATTTTGGTCGGCTAGTCACTCCTGAGAAGGTTCACCACTGTTCCATGCTTTCGCCAATTGTGGATAATGGCTCTCACTGTGGTTCGCTGGAGTCCCAAAGCTTTAGAAATGGCTTTATAACCTTTTTCTAGACTGATACATCTCAATTACTTTTTTTCCTTATCTTTGACTAATATTTAAATTTGCTTGATGATTTGAAACATTGAAGTGTGACAAATGTGCAAAAAAATAAACAGTCAGGACAACACTTTTTCATGCCACTTTATCTGAGAAAGAACATAAATGTTATATATTTTATCATTTTCTTCTACAAGTAATTTTAAACTATATTTATTCTAGTTTTTTTAACCGACTTTAAAAATATTTCACTAAATGTCATACAGTGTACAATTAAATTGGACATTTGTGTAATACTTTGAAGAAAAAAAATTATATATTTATATATATATTATATATATATATATATATATACTGTATAATATTTGTGTATGTGTGTGTATGTATATATAATATATATATATATATATATGTGTGTGTGTGTGTGTGTGTATATGTGTGTGTGTGTGTGTATATATATATATATATAGATAAATAAATAAAATCATATTATTATTATTATGGATTTACTTTCTTTCCTTTCCTCAACAGGACTTGAAAAACCAATCCCAAGTGAAGCTCAGCATAGTCCACTGTCCACCCGTCACCATGGCCATTATAAAGCGACCCGACCCAAAATACCAGCTGGGCTTCAGTGTAGAGGATGGAATTGTATGTTTCGTTATTAACAAAGTTTACTATTATGTAATACACCTCTAATTATAAATATCTACATTTGACCAATACTTTTTTTTTCTACATTGATTCTCTATCAGATTTGCAGTTTGATGCGCGGAGGCATTGCAGAACGGGGCGGCATTCGGGTCGGTCATCGCATTATTGAAATCAATGGGCAGAGTGTAGTAGCCACACCACATGAGAAAATCATCGACATCCTCACAAATGCTGTAGGAGAGGTGAGCAAACACACTTTCTCTCTGAAAACAACATCTAAAACTTTATTGACAAAAAATAATCATCACTTCCTCTGTTAACAGATTCATTTGAAGACAATGCCAACATCCACATATCGCCTATTAACCGGACAAGAGCAGCCTCTGTTCCTGTGAAAAAGATGAAACCTTACCATCGAATGCGGTTCTTTATACTGAACTCCGTCACAGAGAGACAAGCAATGACTCCTTGGTATTAACTGTCACTCAGTGCACTTCATCTGTATCACTGCTGAATACATGGAGAACTATATTACAATTGAAGCCCAGCAAGAATTTCAGCTGTTCAAATAACAAAATATTTCACTCCATGCAGATTTCTATTCCATCGTGCCTTTTTGAGAGATTTTTTTACAAGAATATTATGAATTATGTCACATGGATGTTTCAACAAAATTGTTCATACAGTATGTTTGAGTAACTCGGCTGTATTGAGCTGGTCAAGAGCGTGTCCTTTGCTGTATGGGCTTGTATGTTGTATTCAGTACTTTTTTAGCAATAGGAGAGATATATATGTAATTTTATTGTATGCAAAGTTATTTCAAGTGGCTCGCTACCTCAATTTTATAGTTGTAGCTCATGCATTATTTTTTTAAGTCTACATATATCTCACCAATCCCTGGTATTTAAAAGCTTCAGTGAAATTAAAAAAAGGGAAGTTTTTACTTTCCCTGAGTGACCATGTAGGTGTCTGCTTTGAAAACATCCTCTTTTTAGTGATCTTGTTTCTGTCACTTATATTAAAGCAGGAGGACTTTAATGAGGTTAATGAGTGTTTGTGGTTTTTGTAAACCAGTTGGTGATCTATAGAATTAGACATTATGTACGTATGAGGTCATCTCAACAAGACATTTTTTTGCATTCTGCGTAGATCGTAGAGAAGGTTTATGAAATGTTCAAACCAGCCTATCTGGCATTTGTAACCATTCCACGATCAAAACACAGAGATCATATTTTCCTCCCATACTGATGACTAGTCAGCAATAATTGAAGCTCTTCACATGTACAGTGTAGTATTAAAAAAATTTGAAATTAGGCAAAAACTGTTTCTCTAAAATGATCATTTGTCTCCAATCACCACACTGAACAGACGAGCCCAATCTAGCATATAATGAAGAATTAAAGAAAAGCCAAACACTCAGACAGGATGAAGGGAAGAGCAAGGTTTAAAGACAAAAAATGACATCCAAGCTTCTTCAAAAATGTTGTTCACTTTCATGCACCTTATATCCATTCTCGTAATCTAGTGCTATGACCTCGGCTGTGCTTTTCGTAGTTAACATGTTATAGCACATTTTCTTCCCAAAACCTTGGGAGTTTACCGGGCACCAATATCTCCCGTTCTTTGAAAACATCTCCTTCTTGCTGAGAGATCAACCTGGGTGAGTCGGTTTCTGCAAAATGTACATGATGCTTTGTTTAATTATTTATTTTCCAAGCTTGGTGTTAACTTTTTTTTGTTTTGTTTTGTTTTTCTTTCATATTTTAGTTCTATCTAACCTGGACACAGCATACCTAAAAACATTAATAGAAGCTTTGCGTTGCACCATTGACACCCATCGTACAATCGCTGTGTCTCCGAGTTATAATGGAACCATAACCACGTGTCGCTGAGCCCCCAGTATGGCCAGAGCTTCCACTCAAACTCACTCAGTGAGGTATGGCAAGTCTGACCCTGCCACACAAATGCACTCACACAGTCATGGCAATGCTACGACAACTTCCATGGTCTGTCCGACACGTTACAAGCTTTACGAGACCAGTCCAAGTAGGCCTTCTGCCAGTAGGGCATCCAACGGCCATTACGATCCACCTTCCACTTCCACCACTATTATCTCACTTGACTAATTAGCAGGGTGTGGGGTGGTGAATTTTGATTTAATTATGATGAATTATTATTTGTATTCATTCATCAACTCATTTATATTAGAATTTTGATGTTAAACAGTTTGTATCCAATCATTGTTTATCCACTAAACATCACATTTTGGCATCTTAATCACCGTTTGTTACACGCGTGCACAGATAAACCCTGAAAATACACTACAACAATATGCGATTGATTTTATACTCGGTCTACTCGGTTTGTTTGAGTGGATTTATGCATTATTATTTATATATCCATGTATTACAGATTATGGTGTTGTTTGTTTACGTTTGGGTTTGTTGGAGTGACACCTAAAAAAACAAAAGATAGAGTTGCACATTGTGTGATACACGATGATGTTTAGTTATTAAATTGAACTTCATTTCAATTTAAACAACAAATTGCATTTATTTCAATGTTAATGTAATAAAATACGACAAGATCTACAGCCTTCGTCATACACCGAAGTTTGGCTGCCGGAAAGTACTGATAGATGTTGTAAACTTTAACCAGGAAGGGCGGGGCTACAACATAAACGCCAAAGTGATTGGCTGAAAGCGAAATGTGGTTTGAAATGTTTTGCCGTTAAGCCCCTCCCACCTTCCTGCCTTTCACTCTCTCTTCCTTTCTGACACCGGCTTCATGTCCCGACGGAAAACAGGAACGTTTCTGTGTCTAAGCCAAAACAAGAAGGCGTTTTAACACCACAGGTAACTATGTCGTAAGTTATTACCTCGTTTAAAAGCGCTGACAGGAGTGTGAGGTGAAGGTGAGATACATTAGCATCTCATGCTAACTAGTGTAGCAGGTGCATTAGGGTTTGTTTATTAAAGGTGCACAGTCACTTCTACAGTTAACAGACCATAATAATACATCACTTAAACATTACCATCAATGTCACAAGTGCAGGTAAAATATAATATGTTCTTCTTTGTTGACAACATGTCTACATTTAACTGTCACCACAGTTTGTCAATTTGTCCATTCAAATTTAATCGTGTAGAGCGTTTTACAACAAACATTGTCTTAAAGCAGCTTTACAGAACATAAACATAAAACAAAAGGTTATTATAAAGAATAATATGATACAAAAATTGATGATGAATATTAAATATATTTAAATGTGTTTGTATTTATCCCTAATGAGCAAGTCTGAGGTGACTCAGGTGACTGTGACGAGGAAAAACTGCCTTAGGTGGTGAGGAAGAAACCTTGAGAGCAACCAGACTCAAAAGGGGGGGAACCTCATCCTCATCTGGGTGACACTGGAGGGTGTGATTTATAAATATACAGTTCAATTCAATTCAAGTTTATTTGTTTAGCGCTTTTTACAATTGACGTTGTCTGAAAGCAGCTTTACACAAAATAAATATAGAACAAAAGGTTAATAGAGAGTAATAGAATACAAAATTCAAGATTAATATTAGATATATTTAAATGTGTATGTATTTATACTCAATGAGCAAGTCTGAGGTGACTCAGGTCAATGTGATGTGGAAAAACTGCCTTAGGTGGTAAGGAAGAAACCTTGAGAGCAACCAGACTCAAAAGGGGGGACCTCATCCTCATTTGGGTGATACTGGAGGGTGTGATTAAAAATATACAGTCTGACAAGTGTATTGATGAGGAGGTTGTTGTCCTCAAAGACCACATGGAGTTGAAGTCTTCTCTTTAGTATCGCAGAGTCCAACTGGAGCTGGAACGCCTCAGGATCCTCACAGAGTCGGGCCCGTCTTGTGCCCCCCTGGACACTTGACTACTTGCTAAGCTTTAGCACGTGCAGATAAGAGAGGAGGTTTATTTTTTCCCCCTTAATTCACTAAGCCATTTAGTGTAATTAGGATTTTTTTCACTGCCTATCCACTGCCTGCTTCTTCAAATCACTTAGAATTTGATTTAATTTTGTGGGCTATTTTAATTGTAGCCACCCGTCCATCATGGTCATCTAGACAGCACCATGGCCATAGGAACCCAGCTCTTACTCCTGCTGTGGAAGAACTTCATCTACCGCAGGAGGAACAAGGTAACCGTACATAATCATCATCATCACTATAGGTTACCTTATACAGTTTAATATTGTGTGTATGGTAAAATGAGCTTCTCAACAGATCCAGCTGATCATAGAGCTGCTTTGGCCGCTGTTCTTGTTCCTCATCCTCATCGCTGTACGGCACTCGCACCCTCCCTACATGCACAGCCAGTGTAAGTGGCATGGTTGCGTGTTTGTTTGAACCCTGCTCTCCTTGTGAAATCACGTAAGCTGATTAGCTGCAGTCGGAGTACTTCAGGATATCTTTCGCCATTCTGACCTGTTTTTTTATTTTTTTATTTTTGGTCAGTTTTTTAATACGCTGCCATTCTGCTCAGAGTCTCAGAGATATACTGTACTTTAATCCAAAAAATGCATATTATACATGTTTATGATCTGTTATAAAATTCCTCAATTTTTAGTTCATATTTATTATGTACTTTAACTCCTATATACTGTGATTGACTGACAGCTTAAAAGTGGATTTACAGCCTGTAAAGTTTCTATGAACGAAAAGTCCATGTGTCTTATTTTCAGGCCATTTCCCCAATAAAGCTCTGCCATCTGCAGGCACTATAGCATGGGTACAGGGCATCATCTGCAACATCCAAAATCCCTGCTTCCACCACCCGACTCCAGGAGAGACACCGGGCGAAGTGGGAAATTTTAATAACTCTATGTCAGTATATTCTTTTGTTAAGAATTCTGTTTAAGAAATGTTTCTCGATTCCTTTTTTTTAATATCAGGGTTTTGATTTCGTATCCTTTCTCTTTCAGACTTTCTCGACTCTTCGTGGATGGCAGGACCGTTCTCACCAACCTTGGCAATCAGACAACCCTCTCAGCTTTAGAGAACCTCTCGCTTGCTGTTCGGAGCTTGGGCCAGACTCAGGAAGCTTGGCCAAGTGGGGCCGATTTTTAATATGCTTTAAAAGACACAAATAAATCAATACACATTAAAGTAAAAGGGCCACGTGCGAGAAATGCTGATTTCATAGAATAACTTCTCTGACACTTGTTGAGTGCTTTATAACCTTCTCGAGATCATTATAAGTGGCTGGATAAGTAGTCGCTTGTTCTCTGTAAAAATCCAAAGCAAAACAGCTTTCTGTAGTAATCATTACTAATCTACATTTCATGAGCTATGTTTAAAAAAATGTAGACTGTGCATATCACATGACTGTGGCATGAGATGTATTTACTTTAACCGGATTGCTTTTTTTTTTAAACTTGATGATCAAGATCTGCCAGTCGGAGAGTACCTAAGAGCCAATGAGACGTTCTCTTCCTTCTTACGGACCAACTGCAGCCTTCCTTCTTCAGCTGTAGACCAGTTACTGAGAGCACAACTCAGCCTCCAGGTGGTAAGGCAGCGTTCATCATTCTTTACTCCTGTTCTATATTTTCGAATATATCGTTCGGTGCCAAATTTTTACACCCCATCAACTAACCGATTAAAGCACAAAATCTCTTGTTCTCGTTTCCTAGGTGTCTCTGGCAGGTGCTGGGACGCGTCTGTCTGATATTGTCTGTAACGTCACACTCCTGGACCGTTACCTCATAGTGGAAGGAAACGCCTCATCCACCGAGCTGCAGCAGAACCTGTGTGCCGTTCCCTCAGATTTGCTGCAACAGGCTGAGCAAATCTTCCTATCGCAACTGAACCTCAGCAAGATTATCACAGTCTGTGTTCTTTAACTCTTTCACTTAAGCCTAGAATAGATAAGGCTTTCATACACACTATTATAGGAAAGCGATGTAGTAAAAGCGAACACATTACCCCTCTTCTGAGGACTCTTCACTGGCTGCCTATTGAATACAGAATTCGTTTTAAAATACTTTTATGAAAGTGACATGACATACGGCTAAGTACGGTGACTCATACTCAGAATTTGTTCTCTGCGTTTAACCCATCCAAAGTGCGCACACAGAGCAGTGAACACACGCACAGAGCAGTGAACACGCGCACAGAGCAGTGAACACGCGCACAGAGCAGTGAACACACACACACAGAGCAGTGAACACACGCACAGAGCAGTGAACACACGCACAGAGCAGTGAACACGCGCACAGAGCAGTGAACACGCGCACAGAGCAGTGAACACGCGCACAGAGCAGTGAACACGCGCACAGAGCAGTGAACACACGCACAGAGCAGTGAACACACGCGCACAGAGCAGTGAACACACACACACAGAGCAGTGAACACACACACACAGAGCAGTGAACACACACACACAGAGCAGTGAACACACACACACAGAGCAGTGAACACACACACACAGAGCAGTGAACACACACACACACAGAGCAGTGAACACACACACACACAGAGCAGTGAACACACACACACAGAGCAGTGAACACACACACACACAGAGCAGTGAACACACACACACACAGAGCAGTGAACACACACACACAGAGCAGTGAACACACACACACACAGAGCAGTGAACACACACACACAGAGCAGTGAACACACACACACAGAGCAGTGAACACACACACACAGAGCAGTGAACACACACACGCACAGAGCAGTGAACACACACACACACAGAGCAGTGAACACACACACACACAGAGCAGTGAACACACACACACACAGAGCAGTGAACACACACACACAGAGCAGTGAACACACACACACAGAGCAGTGAACACACACACACAGAGCAGTGAACACACACACACAGAGCAGTGAACACACACACACAGCAGTGAACACACACACACAGCAGTGAACACACAAACGGAGCAGTGGGCAGCCATTTATGCTGTGGCGCCCGGGGAGCAGTTGGGGGGGTTTGGTGCCTTGCTCAAGAGCACCTCGGTTGTGGCCGGCCTGAGACTCGAACCCACAACCTTCGGGTTAGGAGTCAGACTCTCTAACCATTAGGCCAAGACTTTTATCTGTCTTTAAGTCTTTGCATAATCAAGCTCAAATTTATTTATCGGAATTATTACATCCTTACTCTCCTTCCAGAAGTCTAAGATCAGGCAACCAGAACCTCCTCACTATTCCCTTTTCAAGGCGTAGTGGGGATCGAGCTTTTTCAGTGATTGGGCCACAGTTTTGGAATGATTTGCCCATAGAGTTAAGATTAGCACCCTCTCTGTCCATTTTTAAGTCCCTTTTAAAAATGTATCTGTTTTCCTCAGCATATCCATAGTTTCCCTCTTTCCTATGAATTCTTCTTATTGTTTTTTTAATTGTTCATATTATTGCATGTTTTAGTGTTTTAGCGTGTATTATTATATTGTTTAATTCTATTTTGCTTTCATTTTTTCTGTGTATTTTTACTAACACTTTTATTGCACAGCACTTTGGTCAGTCCTATGGCTGTTTTTAAATGTGCTAAATAAATAAAGTCAACTTGAACTAGGGAGGAAAAAAAATTCGTATTTTTATTTATTTATTTCAACATATTCATTACCAGCATGTAGAACAGACAGTCTGAATTTTGTGGCTTAACCTACTTTGCTTTCTAATGAACCGATTTGCATCTGCCCCTGTCAGAGGGAGCGACTCCTCTCCAACGCTGCCGAAGTGCGTCAGCTCGGCCAGGCCGTTTCCTCCGTGGCTCTGGAGTTCGGCTCACTTTTGAACGACGTATGGAGCGATCTTTCAATCTTGTAACCTCCTTCTCCTTCTCTTTAATGCCCTAACAGAACTTAGAGATGATATATGAATATGAAAAGACACACAATGAATGTATATAAATATATATAGATCAGTTGCCTCACTTTATTAACCAATAAATCATCTAGCATCTTCCATCCTGTTGAATATCCTGCTCTAGGTTTTGGCTTTATCCAGCTTCACGGAGTTGAATGCAGAACTAAGGCTGATTTCCACAGGAAACAGCTCGGTGCAGCCGCGCGAGAGCTTCCGAGCTTTCTCCAGGATCATGTGCGGCCACCCCGAGGTGGGTGGTGAGAAGATTCCTTCCTTTAACTGGTATGAAGACCAGGACATCAAGTCTTTCTTGGGTAACGATGGAACAGAGGAAGATAATTTGGAAAATAACAACACTACCAGTGAGTAGGGTTTTAAAATCCTTAAAATCCTAATCTGGATCCCTGAATAAATATCTGCGAAAGCTTTCCAGCCCGATAGTTAATAAGAACCGCTCAAAAAATAATCACAGCATTTTAGACCTGCAGATCGGATTGTTAATGAAATGACGTTTAACGGCTTTGTGAATTTGATCGATTTGTAATTTTTTTTTTAATTTATTTTTTTTTTTTAGCTCCATTCTGTAAAAACCTGATTCAAACACTCGAATCGAATCCCCTCTCACGCATCGTATGGAGAGGTATTAAGCCGCTTTTCATCGGGAAACTTCTGTACACACCGGATACTCCCGTTACACAGAGAATCATGAACGAGGTACTTTTATGGTGAAGCTATTCCCTGCTTTTGCTTTATTGTTTTTCCAGACATTTGTTTTGTTGTTTTGTGATTACCAAGGTACACAAATCTCAGTGTTTCATCATTTCATTGTGTGTTTCATATTTAAATTGTGTTTTTTTGTTTTTTTTTTATCTTTTTTTTTCCAAAATTGTCATTGCTTCAGGGTTAGAAATCCTGATAATGTGTTAGGGCCACAGATCATTTTATTGTATGTAGATATAATATTTTTCAGTAGATTATCTTTTTTTTTTCCTTCACTGAGAAACAATTCGAGGACACTGACACTTTTTTTTTTAATATACTACTTGTGGTACTAATTTTTTCTTTGCCAAAAACCATCATGGCCAAAAAGTAAATTATACCTGCAACATATCAAATTATACCTAACTTTCGAATCATGATACCATTTAATACAGTCAGTGTTTTTCTTCTTTCTCAGGTCAACAGGACGTTCCAGGACTTTGAGATCATGGCACAAGTGCACGCCACATGGGAAGAAGTAGGACCCAGGCTGAAGAGCTTCATGGAAAGCAGCGTGGAGATCCGTATGCTGCAGGTTCTCTATCAGTATCCGAACTTTGTTTAGAAGTCTGTCTAAAGTCTGAGGTCGAAATTCTTGCATGCTGAAGAAGCCATCTTTACATTCACTCTTTATTTTATTATTTTTTTTCTCATTTGCTCTATTAAAGCAATTCCAGGATCCACAATTAGTAGATAAACATAGTGTCCAACCATTTTTTTCACCAACCTCTTTTTTTTTATTTTATTTTTTAATAAATAGTCCACTATTTAGGGCACGTATTGTGGCGTGTCAGATTCTCAGTGGACGGATTAATCTCTCAGGATAATTCACACCTTTAATTCACGCCCGCTCTCACGGTTGCGCTTATGGTTCGTATTGATCGCTATCCATCTGTGATATTATCTTACATACGATGCTATACAAGCGTTCAGTATGCTCTCGGGTTACCGCTCGTGAATGTTCCTTGTAAACATGGAAATAAAAAAGGAAATAAATTTAAAAAAAAACAGCACTATGTCAAGACTTTGTCAGGTCTTGTAGGATCCCCCAGTCCCAATACTGCTAATATCCATAAAGCCTTTTGACGTTGATGGTCAGTGACATGATTTTATAGTTTATAGAATAAGGTGGGGGGGCACGGTGGCTTAGTGGTTAGCACGTTCACCTCACACCTCCAGGGTTGGGGGTTCGATTCCTGCCTCCGCCTTGTGTGTGTGGAGTTTGCATGTTCTCCCCGTGCCTCGGGGGTTTCCTCCAGGTACTCCGGTTTCCTCCCCCGGTCCAAAGACATGCATGGTAGGTTGATTGGCATCTCTGTAAAATTGTCCATAGTGTGTGAGTTAATGAGTGTGTGTGTGTGCGCCCTGCGATGGGTTGGCACTCCGTCCAGGGTGTATCCTGCCTCGATGCCCGATGGCGCCTGAGATAGGCACAGGCTCCCCGTGACCTGAGAAGTTCGGATAAGCGGTAGAAAATGAATGAATGAATGAATGAATAGAATAAGGTGCCAGCAGTACAGGAAAAGGACATTGTGAAATCCAGTCTTTATGTAGTTTGCTCCATAATACAGCCAGATCTCATGTGCTGCAGGATTTGCTGAGGCGACCCGAGGTGGCTGCTGTAGTGAATCTAAAACTGCAGAACACTTCCTGGACAGCTTCTCGTATCGCCCAATTCCTCTCAGTGCCCGATCCGGACACCGCTGAGAAAAAAGGAACGCCTGCTACGTGGCTGGACCTGTATCAGGATATTAATAGCACCATAAGTCTCTTGTACCAACTTACACAGGTAACATACGTGTGCAGAATTCATTCGGTCGTTCCACCTAAGTATAACACTTAAGTATTTCATGTGATAAATCTGTCGTGGCCTGTCGTAGTGTTTTTCACTGAATAAGCTGGAGGGAATGGCTACAGAAGGGCAGCTGGTGGAGCGGGCGCTGGAGCTGCTGGAGGATCGGCAGTTCTGGGCCGGAATAGTCTTCCTCCTCCCAGACCCTTCCTCCTCAGATCTTCCTCCTCACGTCAAATACAAGATCCGCATGGACATAGATGATGTCACACGCACCAATAAGATCAAAGATAAGTAAGTTTAATGCTTGCAGGGGAATTTATCTTTGGGTAAAGCATTTTAGCCAATTTATTGTCAAGCACACAGAATTGCTAACCTGATGAATTTCACAAGGATAAGCATGTTTATTTTTTATTTTTATTATTATTATTATTATTTATATAATAAGAAGCTATAAAGGAACAAAAAACAATCCTTAATATTACAGGAAAGTGATCTGCTACAAAAATCTTCAACATGAAGCGGACCGCACTTTCATTCCGTTTATACCGTGACAATTTGCCAACGCTAGCAACTTTTATTTACTACAGAATCAATCGATACTTTTTACCTGTTTATGGTTTCATGAAACAAATAAGTTACTCATGACTTTACCAATTCAGTAACGGTAACAGCTTTATGTCTGATCATCACAAAGCAGTCGATGCAGCAAACGTCCTTCACGTGTGATCTGTCGCTAACCTGAAAACTGTATTCTGTAGGTTTTGGGATCCTGGTCCTGCTGCAGAGCCCTTCAGCGATCTGCGCTACATCTGGGGCGGCTTTGTTTACGTGCAGGATTTAGTGGAGCGAGCAATTACACGTGTGCTGACTGGCAAACAATCAACTACAGGAATATATGTGCAGCAGATGCCCTACCCGTGCTTTGTGGATGACGTGTAAGTATCTAAGCAGTAATTTGTTTATTGACATTGCGAAAGCAAGAACGGACAATCTGTCAGGGTGACGTGTTAATGAGACTTAGACTTGTTCATGTAGTGGAACACAGAATCCAAGAAAAATGACAAAATTAAGACTTTCATACACTGATTAAATAACAAGAAAGAAAGTTTGGAAAGAACTTGCAGTGTGCTAATAATTCTGACCGCTCTAGTGCCCCTTTTCCACCAGAAAGAACCGGGTCCTGGTTCAGAGCTAGTGCTAGTGCTGGTTCAAAGTTGGTTCCACTGGCGAACCTTCTAAGAACCGGTTTGCCTTTCCATCGGTTAGAGAGCCGTCACAGAGCCGAGTCTGACGTCACTGTATACGTGTCATGTTACACAGCAACGTTAGCGCAGCAGCGGCAAACACAATCACAACAACAATGGCGGATGTTGCTTTCCTGTTAATGCTCATGGCTTTGTGAACCTACATTGCCATCCAAACGCAGCGAATAAAACGTGTACGTGCAGCTCTGTGTAATTTGTATAAACGGAGGTTGTAATCGAGAAAGTACATAACGTTATTTTATCGTTAACACAGGAAAAAAAGTTAGCCTTAGCATGTAGCTACCTACTATCATGTGTGCTGATAATGTATCATATTGCGGTAAAGTAAAAGTGTATTAAACATTAGTAAACTTAAGGTACATTATCTAACAGTAGCCCCGTCCACAGCCCCTGATGTAAGCGGTTCTTAAGTCTAGACCAGCAACGTTTTGGTGCTACTTAAGAACCACTTTTCCTGGTTCAGAGCCGGTGCTTTGGTGGTCGAAAAAGAAAGAACTGGTTCTAAATTAGGCTCCGAACCAGCACTCAATCTGCCTCGGTGGAAAATGGGCATAGAATGCCAGGCGACGTGATCTCTAACACCTGAACTCAGTCTCACACACACACACACACATCCTGGACTCTCATAAGTACAATCTGAATAATCAGTGGTTCATCAGTTATACAGCATAAGACAGAAAAATCAGCATGTCACGTTGCAGAGAATCATCAAAACCCTCCCTGCTGAGGACTTTACTGTCCTATCAGCTTTATCTCCTCTTCTCTGTCAGCTCACAGCAACGAAGCCCATTCACGTGGCACGTCTTCCATAAACGTCCCTGTGAAGGAACGAGCTAGTTAATCAAAGCTGCCGTTTGCCTCGTAACGGAACCGGTTCTGCCGTTAAAGACAACAAATCGACACCACCTCAAGAGTACGGTGAAGTCAGCGCCGATCGAGTCAAGAAGCTTTTATTTTCATTTTAACCATTTATAGCTGTTGCAGTACACAGTGACATGAGACAACGTTTCTCCAGGATTGTGGTGTTACATAGGACAAAGACAGGGCTAAGGACTTAGTAATTTAGTCTGAGATACATAAAGTGCATCTGTGCAACCTGGTGCAAACAGTGCAGGACAAAAGACAAGACAGACAAGACAGTGCAGGACAAAAGACAGTGCAAACAAAAAAATTACAAGACAATACACAAAAGACAATAAACAGTGTAGATACTGAATGTTCACCAATATATAGTAATATATGCAGTAATATTGCAGTAATACTATAATGAACAGTTTCATAACAGCAGGTCCCTGAGATAATGTAAGGAATTGTGCAAAACAGCATGTAAACAGGTTGATGAACATAAACAGCATGTAAACAGGTTGATGAACATAAACAGCTCAGTACAGAACAGTTCCGTTATTAACTAGTCTGATGGCTTGTGGGAAGAAACTGTTACACAGTCTTGTCGTGAGCGCCCGAATGCTCCGATACCTTTTTTCCAGACGGCAAGAGGGTGAAGAGTGTGTGAGAGGGGTGTGTGGGGACATCTACTGTACAATGCTGTTGGCTTTGCGGATGCAGCGTGTGGTGTACTGTAAGTGTACATGATAGAGGGAAGAGAGACTCCAACGATCTTCTCAGCTGTCCTCACTATCCGCTGCAGGGACTCGTGAGTTCCCAAACCAGACAGTGATGCAGCTGCTCAGGATGCTCTCAACGGTCCCTCTGTAAAAAGTAGTCAGGATGGTGGGAGGAGATGTGCCTTTCTCAGCCTTTGTGAGAAGTAGAGATGCTGCTGGGCTTTCTTGTGAAACAAAGAGCAAACCAAGTCGTTAATATTAATATTAACTTCATTCTTCCTTCCACTTTTTCTTTCCAGCTTTCTGCGGGTCTTGAATCGTTCTCTGCCTCTCTTCATGACGCTGGCGTGGATATACTCAGTGGCGATGATCATTAAAGGTGTGGTTTACGAGAAGGAGGCACGGCTGAAGGAGACCATGAAGATCATGGGCTTGGGTTCGGGAACACTCTGGCTCAGCTGGTTCATCAGCAGTTACCTGCCTTTTCTCTTCAGCTCTGGCCTTCTCATTACTGCACTCAAGGTGGGCATGAGATATCCGCATCAGTCATTTTATAGGCCATCTTAATCCTACGAAAGAAAAAGAAAAGTGAATAAATTGCACTCATTCGTCTCATTTAGTTTTCTTTCAAACAAGACGATGTTGTAATATAGCTAAAGATTCTGGAGTTTTTGAGGTAATAAAGTTTGAGTTTAGCCTGTTCTATTTGTGACAAACAACTAATTATTATAACGGTAAAAATGCTGCTTTGTGAACATCTGTGGAAAACCCAGTCCTCACTTTGAAAACAACTGGCATACCTAAGGGCCTTTTTACACCCGGTCACTTCATGTGTTTTCTCTGATCCGATCTGATTTGTTAAAACTGTTCCATTTACATCAGGCCACATAAACGCGTCTCGGCGAATCGGATATCGATCCGATCTTTCTATTCCCACCCAAAATGCAAATATATTTTACCTCATTTCTGCGGTAATTGAGATGGAACACACTTTGGTGTATACGGTTTTCAGAATGCAAACAAAAAGAAGACGAAAAAACTTATTACGATAGTTATGCTACGACGAGTCGCCTGGGTGAAAGATCACTTGTGAGTGACGTACATCCGTTTGGGAGGAGTATAGCGCTGACGTATGTGGCTTGAACAACCACATTCATTTACACTTGTCCAGATTCATCTGTAATGCGTCCCAGACCACCTCCTGAAGTGGTTGGAGCGATCGGATTTATATCCGTCTCTCTTTCACGTTTCGTTGGGCATTTAGACCTGGGCTTTATCATCGGATAGCTATCTGATCACAGAAAACGCATGAAGTGACCAGGTGTAAAAAGCCCCTAATACCATGTAAGCATTTCTCAGTAGTGGAGTCTTGGTGTGATCTATGAGGCAACGTGTGGAAAATTCTAACATGGATATTTGTCTTCCTTGTGAAACAGCAGTGACTCGATCGTTTTCTTCTTTTCAGTTGGGAGATATCTTGCCCTACAGCGATCCTGCAGTGATTTTCTTCTTCCTGGTCGCCTTCGCTACAGCCACGATCATGTTGTGCTTCCTCATCAGCACGTTCTTCTCTCGTGCCAATCTGGCAGCAGCCTGCGGAGGTCTCATCTACTTCTCTCTCTACCTGCCCTATGTGCTTTGTGTGGCCTGGAGGGAATATCTAACCAGCACACACAGAATCCTAGCAGTGAGTATTTAAACCGTTTGGAGTTTTTCTCACAGAAACATGAGAGCAGATGCTTCAGATATGGTGGTAGAAATGCTGAGCACTTCCATGTTGGATAAAAATGGCAAAAGATCTCAACGAGCAGATCGTCAGTTATTTTTCACATTAAACATCAGAATGGGGGGGGGGGGGGTGACATCAGAGACCGGTTTGGGATTTTTACACACAACAGTCTCTGTAGTTCACACAGCGTCATAGGGCACAAATGCCCTGTTGATAAGAGGTGAGAGGAGAATGACTGTGGTATCATTTTACAGAATTTATCAGACACACTTATCCAGAGCAACTTGCATGTAATTTTTTTATACAACTGAGCAATTGAGGGTTAGGAGCCTTGATCAGGGGCCCAGCAGTGGCAGCTTGGTGGACCTGGGATCGATTGGCAGACCAACACGTTAACCACTAGGCTACCACATCCCTCTGTACAAGGGCTGGTAACCAAATCTAGTTCCTCTAATCTTAGCCAAGAAGATCAGAATACTTTCAATCCTCAGAGCACAATTTACTGAAAGATTTGAGGTGGCTTGTGATGGGGCAACAAGATTCAATTGTTTTATTTGTCCTATAGAGCTTCCTCTCTCCGGTAGCCTTTGGATTTGGCTGTGAGTACTTCTCTCAGTACGAAGAGCAAGGAGTGGGTATGCAGTGGTTCAATCTACTGTCCAGTCCTACCGAAGGAGACACGTACAACTTTACTACCACAATCATAATGCTATATGTGGATGCCTTCATCTACGGAGTGGCCACTTGGTACATAGAAGCTGTGTTTCCAGGTCAGATGTAATTATATTGTTGGGATGATATATGGACTGTGATATATAAGGCTTTGTCTATTTTTTTTCATAATCATAACATTATATCATACTTTTTCTTGGTATGATCTGTCTCTTTTTTCAGGGCAGTATGGGATTCCCAGGCCTTGGAATTTCCTCTTCCAGTTAAGTTACTGGGGAGGATTACCACTGGAGGCTGACATGCCCGTTCCTCCTGTACCATGTGATCAACCAGAGCGTAAGACTGAATTCAACTCTACAAAATTAGAGTTCTACTCAGGGACAGCATATCGATTCTAACTTTGCGCTTACAGATCAAATCGAACCGGAACCTTCTCATCTCGTCCTCGGAGTAGCCATACACGACTTGGTGAAAATCTATAAAAAGGGAGCCAAGCTTGCAGTCAATCACCTGAGCCTCAAGTTCTACGAGGGCCAGATCACGTCGTTCTTGGGTCACAACGGAGCTGGCAAGACGACGACGATGTAAGCGGCGGGACTGTGACGCTTAGCATGTCGTTTACATCAGATTTTCTTACATACTGCCTTTTCTTCACGACAGGTCTATTCTGACTGGGCTGTTCCCACCGACTGCCGGCACGATTTACATAAAAGGCAGAGACATTCGCACGGACATGGACGTCATCCGTAGGACTCTGGGAGTGTGTCCTCAACACAATGTTCTTTTCCCAATGTAAGACGTTAAATCTGAACGCAAACATATCCGTATATGCAAAAGAGAAATATTGTAGTTTCTATGACTCGCCACACTGTTTATTCTCTAGGCTTACCGTACAAGAGCATGGGTGGTTCTATGGCCGTCTTAAAGGCATGAGCAGTGCTGAGGTTAATGAGGAGATGTCCTCCCTGCTGGAGGATGTGGGTTTGTTACACAAACGGCACGAGCAGACCAAGAACCTCTCAGGTGTGTTTATCAATAGGATGCATGCTTTTTGTCAGAGTGCCAGGGAGAGCCATGTTTCTGTTTACTCTGTAATACTTGCCTCAGCCGTCACTCACCTGTTTACTTTACTTTTTTCTCAGGAGGCATGCAGAGGAAGCTCTCAGTAGCTATAGCCTTCATAGGAGGGTCTAAAGTTGTTGTCCTGGACGAACCCACTGCCGGAGTGGACCCGTATTCACGACGTGGTATCTGGGACCTGCTGCTTAAATACCGCAAAGGTTGTTCGGTTTGAGTTTACAGGAATATACAGACCAAGAAATAAAAATCTTTATCTAAAAGTCCTTTATCTTATCTTATGCTATAAGCCTGCTTGTCATTTCCAGACCGTACCATCATTTTGTCTACACATTACATGGACGAAGCCGATCTCCTCGGCGACCGCATTGCCATCATCTCTCAGGGGAAGCTGTGCTGCTGTGGATCTCCACTGTTTTTAAAAGCTCGCCTGGGAACAGGATATTACCTCACCGTAGTGAAGAAGGAGCTCCAAAGTCTCACACCAAGCAGCACAAGTGCCTGCAATCTCTCAGCATCTACACTCATGAAGGTTTGCAGATTTCAGATCGGAATGTCCGAGCACTATGGTGTAGGTTTGACTGACACGGTGTTGGTTGTGTGTTTTTAGGAGAGTGATTCTTCCATAAGTGATGACACTGGACTCGGAACTGAGATCTCGGGCTCAGGTGGGACTTGGGCTAAAGCCCTTTCTTGATTTTGTGTGGGTTGAGAAAGCAGAGAACGAGAGCAAGCGATAAAAACGATAGAAGAATTTAAAGTCTTACAAACTCTCCAGGATAATTCGTCAATGGTCGTTACAAATTTGAGCCTATTCAGGGAATGTTATGTAGCAGTGATCATCAGAATAAATAATAAAGAAAAAAAAGGCCAGAAGCTATTTTGATGAATTTCATTGATTATCATTGAAGGTGGGGTCTCACCCCGTTGTTTGAGAAATGCTTCAGAAAACCGCGTTGGGCCGACAAACCAAACAAAAACAAAACAAACGTGTAGCCAATGAGCAGAAAGGGGCGTGTCTTGTCAATGTGTGTGGAGAGATGTTCAGTGCGCATGTGTGACATTAGCAGAAAGCGGTTTTAACATTGACATGGCGGATAAAAACAAAGAAAGAAAGTGGGGAAAAAAGGCTTACAATAAGGCAAGAAGTAGGACGTGTTAATATAGGATCAGCTTTCCAGCGCTGGACAGAACTGAACGTCTTCCGCGTGAAACGGAGCTAAACCTTTCACGGTACAACACACAGTACTACAAACACACATTTGTTTTTGTAGTATTACCATAGTATTACTCATTACTCATTGTGTTCATTTATTGATAAAAATCCACCCTCGATCAGCTGCCCCAACAGGTTCTGCCATAATACTTGTCTGGGTTATACTTGGGTTATACTTGTCTGGTGTATGTGTGGGGCGGAGCTATCAAAACAGGGGTGGGATCCATTTTGGGTTAGGGGCGTGTTTGTTTTGGTGATTTCAAATGTCAACATTGGCTTTCAAACAACGGAGACCCCACCTTTAATGTAGAGTTCTACACTAAGATGCATCTCTTGCACAACCAAGAAAAGGGAAAATGAAAATTTGCCTTTTTAAACATCAGGCAAAACTGCTGTCTTTGTGAGTTACTAGTCATGATTTAAGTCTTCGAGTACCGCTTAATTTCTCTTTATTTTCCGCCCCTTCAGACGTGAGCGGCCTTGTAGCTCTTGCCCAACACCACATCGCCAGCGCTCGGCTTGTGGAAGATGTGGGCAGAGAGGCAGTAATCAATTTCCCCCATGCCGCCTCGGAGGATGGCACTCTCGCTCTCTTCTTGGCAGAGCTGGAGAAACGTCAGGGCGAGCTCGGCATCGTCAGTTACGGACTGTCAGATACCACCCTAGAGGAGGTGAGCAGGTTAAAACAAAGCAAGACGAAGAGAATTTATAATGGGTTTGTGAAGGTGATCAGCTGCCTAAATGCAGCATTAGTTCCCATTATGTAATCCAGCGGACTGTTTTTATTAATAATTGAATTATTGTCCGTTACCAGTTTAGTTTTCAGCAGTTTCCATGTATTTACTCCTGTTGTGTTGGTCCAGTGGAATATAGAGGAAGAGTGTTTGTGCCATTGGTGTTATAATTAGATTTAATAAGATTATTATAAAAGTGGCATGGCATTGACTTTCATATGCATATTTTCAGATCTTTCTGAAGGTGGCAGAAGAGACTGGAGTAGACGCTGACCCAGAAGGAGGTGAGGAAGAAGCACCCGAGGACAGAGACGCAGGTAAACCGGAGCTCTTTCCGTTCGCTCAGATTCACCAATGTATCAAGTGATGAAGCTCAGGTAAAGATTAGAGAACTTTTTTTTTTTTTTGTAGTTAAATTTATTTTATGTATTTTGTTTTTGTTTTGTGTGATACTATTATTATCTTCATCATTATTATTGTCATTATAATTATTATTATTTAAATCAATATATATTTTTTCCTCTTTGATTTTTATATATATATATATATATATATATATATATATATATCTGTTGTACTTCCCTACATGCTCCTTTATACATATATCTCCACTCCCACACCCAGTTACGCTTAGTTACTTACACACACACACACACACACACACACACACACACACACACACACACACGTTTTGTTTTGTTAGTCTTTGTATTTGTATTTTGCATCTAATTTCTCTTCTGTAAGTATTGCAATTGTCTGTTTGCATAATAAAAAAATAAAAAGATGAGAACAGCATCCCAACATTAGCAGCAACCAGTGTACGGCTAGGCAGCTCGTTATAGCTATGAACAGAGATTGAAAGATATTTTTTCACTTTCTCCTTTTTTCCTCAATGCTGACAGGAAGGAATCAACACTGTAAAACAGGTACAAACCAGAAGACCTGTAGCTGCATCAGTTTCAATACTTGCACGTAATTTGTCTGCAAAGTCCGTGATGAAAGTTAGTCATGTCTAATAACAGTTAACCACAAGGCTTCTCTCTGGCACACAGATGCTAATGAAACGGACCCTCTGAGTAGTAACGTTCAGGGTGGCATGACCCTCACAGGTTTCCGACTGACCTGGCAGCAGCTCCGCGCGCTCTTCACCAAGAGGCTAAAGTACGCGCTGCGCAGCCGCCGAGGTTTCATAGCACAGGTGAAGTAACGCATTTGCAAAAGCTCTCATTCATACTTTTCATACATTTTACAAGCTTTGGCAGTTTCATTAGTTCAGGATTAAGGATTAAACTGAGCAGGTATACACTGTTTAATCAAAGGGCTAATTCCCAGGGCAGAACAAAGATAAACAGAAGGAAACTGGACTAATCCATTAGATAGCAGTATCACAAATCACAATTTTGAAGGATTTTTTGGTCTTGGAACATTGGCTGCGAGAGCAACCTGAAAAAAATATAATGAAAAAGTAACAAAAACATGATTTTAACCTCTTTTTTTTTTTTTTTTTTTTTTTTAAACTATAAAGTAGGGGATTGGCTTAGATGCGAGTCCTGTATCATGAAATCAACAGTGGTGCAATTTATTGTCTACAAATGCATAGTTACTTAACACTAGTATAAATCACTGACAATCAGGTCTTTTGTAAATGTTTGTGGTAATAGGTGGTCATTTTAATATTACAGTAAACATTGATTGATTGATTGATTGATTGATTGATTGATTAATTAATTAATAAGAGGAGTAAGCAGTAAGGAGTCAGACATTATTGGTGTGTGCATGGCATAATGCAGGTGGGGTTTAAAAATGAGGACATGACCAAAAGATGAGATTTGCTTAAAAATGTGCCACATTAGGAGTGTCTAATTTAAATTAAATTAAATTTAAAAAAAAACATGCTGTTAAGTTGATATTAAGCCCTAATGTTTATTTGAATCGTTTTAAAATGAGGTACAACGTTATACAATTGCTTCCAGTTAGACCTTTTCCTTTCTCGCTCTCTCTTTTGTTTCTATCCATCTATCCATCTATCTATCTATCTATCTATCTATCTATCTATCTATCTATCTATCTATCTATCTATCTATCTATCTATCTGTCTATCTATCCATGGTCTGAATTTTTAGCAAATTTATGTTATTAAATATTTCTCAGATTGTTCTACCTGCAGTCTTTGTCCTGGTGGCTTTGCTGTTCAGCCTCATCGTCCCACCTTTTGGAAAGTATCCCCCTCTCGAGCTGCACCCGTGGATGTACGGCGAACAGTACACTTTCTTTAGGTACCCATAACGTCGTAGTCAGACCATCTTTTATCGTTTTTGTTTTTTTTTACCACGTGCACACTGGGTCTTTCTCACACTGCTTTTCCACATAGCAACGATGCCCCAGAGAACCCTGAAATCCAGAATCTTCTTGATGCTCTTCTGAATCCACCTGGATTCGGGACCAAATGCGTGGAGACAGACACGTAATTAGTTTCCCTTCTCTGCATGGATGGACATACGTTATATTATCCGATGATGCGATACGATAACATGGTGCGATCCTGAATCCGCAGGGAGCCCCGGTGTGAGGACAGCGAGGCAGGGACGGCGTTTCTTCGTCCCCAGATTCCTTATACCACATGGCAGTTTTTTAACAAAGGCAACTGGACAGACGAGCAATCTTCACCCGAGTGTGAATGCAGCACCGAGGACGTTCGCAGAATGCTACCCGAATGCCCAGTGGGAGCAGGAGGCTTGCCTCCTCCCCAGGTTACTTTATTCCACTACTACCAGTCTGTACATCTTCAATTCAAATCGTAGTGAATTTTCATTTCAAGATCAATTTTTCTTAAACGTTGTTTCTTCACTTATTGGCGTCAGGTAAAAAGGCCGACAGGTGACCTGCTGCAGAATCTGACCGGCCGTAACATTTCCGACTACCTCATCAAGACTTATCCGCAGATTCTGAAAAAAAGGTTTTTGTCTGAATTCAGATGTTTATTTTCTAACTGGATTTTTTTTCTCTCCACATTCCTACTGTATAAGTGCCTGTGATTTTATTTTATTTATTTCTTTTTTTCATCTAGCATGAAGACTAAAAAGTGGGTGAATGAGTTCAGGTGAGTGAGTTTAGATTAAACACTTATTACAGACAGGATTAGATTAGATTAGATTAGATTCAACTTTATTGTCATTGTGCAAGGTACATGTACAGAGCCAATGAAACGCAGTTAGCATCTAACCAGAAGTGCATAGATGGCTTATTTACAAGTGGCAGTTAAGTAATATCAGATCTGATTGAATGAACCGTCTGTGCAGGTACGGAGGTTTCTCTCTGGGCAGCGAGAGCTCACAGAGTCAGACGGATATCCAGCAGCTAGAGGAATCTGTCTTGTCTCTCAGAACACGCTACAAAATAGCACAGGTACGCACGCTGACGTCATAAGCACGTCTTTCACCTAGGTGTAGAAATAAGATGTAATTTACACAGCATTCGCAGGAACCCAAAGTGATTATTACATTTCTATGCTAGCAAAACATTATTTTTTCTTGCTTTGCTCTTTTTCAGAACAGTTCATTGGATCAACTTTTGGACAGATTACCAAACCTTCTTACCGGGATTAGTAGTAAAAACAACGTTAAGGTGAGAGAAAAGGAAAGTCATTGGTCACTCTTGAATCTCAGTAACATTTCATACAACTAGCCATGAAACTACTGTTTCTGTTTCCTGCTGTAGGTATGGTTTAATAATAAAGGTTGGCACGCTATGGTATCATTTGTGAACGTCATGAACAACGGACTGCTCCGTGCCAGTCTTCCTCCTGGACCGGACAGAAGGAAACATGGAATAACAGCCTATAATCATCCACTTAACCTCACCAAGGAGCAGCTCACCGAGTTGGCCTTGTACGTGCTATTTTGTCTCGCGTTCACATGAATCGTCTCATATAGACTCGCTTCAGCCGATCCGTACTTCCTGTGAATTCGAATCAAATCTGCGCATTTATTAGTCATTATCATGCTTTATGTCTTTTTTTTTTCTCTCTCTCTCTCTCTCCAGAATGACCACCTCAGTCGATGTCCTGGTGTCCATCTGTGTGATTTTTGCCATGTCCTTTGTCCCAGCTAGTTTTGTACTGTTTCTGATCGAGGAGAGAGTTAGCAAGTCCAAGCACCTTCAGTTTGTTAGTGGGGTCAAACCCATTCTCTATTGGACTGCAAACTTTGTTTGGGATATGGTCAGTTTCTCTTATATTTATCCTACAGTGGATAATAAAGTGTCATGAAAACTTGTCACATATATGTCAGCATATCAAATGCATCTTTTATCTGATCTTTTCTCTTTGTGCAGTTGAACTACACAGTTCCTGCTACCATGGTGGTCTTCATCTTCATCAGCTTCCAACAGCAGTCTTATGTCTCGGAGAAAAACCTCCCTGCTCTAGTGCTGCTTCTCTTGCTCTATGGGTAATGGCTGATAAAACCGTTTGACTATAAAACGGTACTTGTGGTACTTTGGGAGTAGTGAAAGCAACGGGGCAAGCATTTAAAAAAAAGGCTCTGTGACTGAACATTACAGTACTAATATTAACATTAATCTAATATTAACATCAAGAAAATTTCGACATGTGTCACAACTTGTAACCGATATTTGATTTAGCACTTGTTTTACGCCAGATTCCCTTCCTAATTCATCCGTCCCGTTTATTCCGGGCTCGGGACAGGCACTGGGAGTTAACAGTGGCTTCAGTGGCTGGATTATAGCTCCTTGCCCAGGAATAGAACCCCGGCCACATAATTGAGCGTTCAGGATCCTGCCGCTTGACCACCAGGAGGCTAATTTCTTGCATAATAATATAACAACATTAATCGTGTGCATTTATGCCCTACTGTAGTTGGTCCATCACTCCACTGATGTACCCCGCCTCGTTCGTCTTCTCTGTGCCCAGTACGGCCTACGTGGTTCTCACCTCCATCAACCTTTTCATCGGCATCAACGGCAGCATAGCCACTTTCGTCCTCGAGCTCTTCGTCGACGAAGTAATGTGTACATGTTAGAATATAACTGATGACAAAAAGAAACCACGGTAAAATGTATTGTCCAGCATTTCTTACTGCTTTCTGTTCTGTTCCGTCTCAGCATTTAAATGAAGTGAACAGGATCCTCAAGAAGGTCTTTTTGATCTTTCCTCACTTCTGTCTGGGTCGAGGTCTTATCGACATGGCTAAAAACCAGGCAATGGCAGATGCTTTTAAGAGGCTTGGTAAATTTATTTCAGCAACACAAGACAATTGAATGAATGAAAGTGGCCTCGACCTCTTCCTGCCAATTGGAGGCAAAATCTTTCAGTAGGTCGACTATAGATCTGTAGAGCTTCATATTTCTGTTTTGCAGGAAACAAGCAGACATTGGAGCCACTGGCTTGGGATTTTGTAGGGAAGAACTTGTTCGCTATGGCAGTCCAGGGTGTCGTCTTCTTCATTTTTACTGTACTGCTTCAGTACAAGTTCTTCATACGCTTCAGGTGCACCAGATAGTCGCCGTCTTTATTGAAATACTGCTACGCATGTTTCATTCAAAGTGCCTTAAACATACTTTTTTCATCTAGGCTGTGGTCTGAGCCCATCCTGCCACCGTTGGGCCCTGAGGATGAGGACGTAGCAAACGAAAGAGAACGTGTAAAAAATAGCAACAAATCTCAGGACGATATTCTCACTGTCAGAGACCTGAGCAAGGTATATAAGAGAGAATGCTAAAATCTGCATGTAAGGATATCGGTTTTATTTACAAAACAGTTTTACTTCAATAACACTTCAATAAATTAGATTTCATTACGAGGCTCGAATAAATTTCCTAATTATAAAATTTTACTTTCTGAGCATGCGGTGCATAGTTATTGAAGGGAAATGATTTATAGAAAGGATGCTCACACTATCCGGTGGCACCCAGATATAAAGATGGGTTCCCTTTTGATTCTGGTTCCTTTCCCGATGTCTCATGAAGTCCTTCCTTGTCACCATCGCCTATGGCTTGCGCATTAGGGACCCGATTCAGCTATGAGAAATGGTTCTTAAAGGTCTTTCTTAAAGGCTGGTGGTGTGTCTGTGTGTATGTATATATGTGTGTGTGTAGGTATGTATGTGTGTGCGTGTGTGTATGTATATAATAACACATACATACACACACGCACACACACACACATACATACATACATACATACATACATATATAATGTGTGTGTAGAAAGAAAAGAAAGACATTTTGCTAAATTTTTTAAATTTTAACTTTTCTTTCTACTGTAATGCAATAAATCAAGTATTCTCTGTTCTCAAATCTCTACAGGTTTATAAGGCAGGCAAGAGGCCAGCAGTGAACCAGCTTTGTCTCAGCATCCCTCGGGGAGAGGTGCGGAGATATTCAATCAGCTTGTACATATCAGACACTCAGTCCACTGAAAAATACTGACAGACCTACTGACTGTCTGACTGACAGGATAACTAATACATATTACTAACATATTACCGAAACGAGCATGTTCTCAACATAGACCAACAAAACAAACACTTTTGCTAATGCATTTTTCCCCTCTTCCAATTTCCAATCATTTCTATAGTGAATACAATCCTTTTATGCGAACATTATGCTGGCATGTAGGGTTTTATTTACAAGCTCACATATGAGACTTATTTACTTACTTGTAGACAGATGAGAAGCCAGGTTGCAGCAAGCGAAGCCCAATATTCAGCAAAAGAAGTTAAAGGTGGGGTGTACGTTGTTTGAAAGCCAATGTTAACATTTGAAATCACCAAAACAAACACACCCCTAACCCAAATGGGCCCCACCCCTGTATCGATAGCTCCGCCCACACATACATACATAACCCAGGCAACTAATGGAAAGAAATGTGTCTTTATCATAGCTGAAGGGAAGAACAATACGATTGCAGATAAACAAACAAGCAAAAATGACACACAAGCATAATCATGTAAAGGACAAAGGCATATATTAGTTCTGTGTAACAAAGCAAAACCAACGTTACTCACCTATCGAGAAGGAAAAAAGCGCCTCGGCGTCTTAAGTAAAGTCGGCCGCATATTCACAGATTGGAGTTTCCCGAGTCAATAACTCCTGAGCTGAACGCTCTTATTACACAAAAAACCTCTTTTTCTATCGTCGTAATGTAGAGAGGGAGCTACAGGCTGCAGCAAGTGAAGCCCAATATTCAGCAATATAAGTTAATCAAAATATGGGAATTTAATGGAAAATAAGCAGAAATATAAAACAAGCTTCTCAATGTCCACTGCTTTGTTAGCTGTGAATGGAAATCTGAGCAGTTCCGCAAGTGGCCAGTGATTTGTAAAGACTTTTGTACCACTTACATAATGAGAATTTGCTCATATATAAACACATTATACATTAAATGAACAGTAATAAATTACTAAGTCCCATTTTAATAGGTGAGAATAACTTTTTCTCAGTGTCATGTCAGTGTTTTGGTCAGCTGATTTATTATGATGTCTTCTTATACAGTGCTTTGGGCTTCTCGGGATTAACGGGGCTGGGAAGACTTCTACTTTTCGCATGCTGACTGGAGACACCACCATTACCTACGGAGACGCTTTTCTCAACAATTACAGGTCTGTCACTGTCATGCTAACACTGATTACACTGAGAATACACCATTCTGCTTTAAACTCTAAACCAAACCGTCTAACCGAACCCTCAGTGTGCTGAACGACTTGGACAGGGTGCATCAGCTCATGGGCTACTGTCCTCAGTTTGATGCCATCAATGACCTTTTGACCGGAAGAGAACATCTAGAGTTCTATGCTCGATTGCGCGGAGTCCCCGAGCCACATGTCGCTAAGGTACTAGATGTTTTAGATCTCGTATGAATGCTGAAATATGAATTCAGTTGAAATCTGGGCAGACAGAATGCTGTTCTTTTTAGGTTTCCAAATGAATAAAAGAAGCCTCCGGCCTTTTGAAGTCTCAGCCAACATGAATAATTGATCTTTGTGCAATAGGTCTCACAGTGGGGAGTGAAAAAACTGGGATTGTCACAATACGCCGAACAAGAGGCTGGAGGATACAGTGGAGGCAATAAACGCAAACTCTCAACCGCCATTTCTCTTATCGGAGCTCCACCAGTTGTTTTTCTGGTCAGCATTCATCACAACACCAGACACACCTTTAAACAGTACTATACAATACAGGGATGCACTTATTTCCAGGGATTTCAGAACAGCGTAACAGATATTGCGTCATCGGGTAGGCATGGCCTATTTGATAATCTAACCCTAAACCGTAGTTTTTGGTTGTTTATTTGTTTTCGAAAAAAGCTTATCTGTAAGGTAATAAAGCATAATAGATATAAAATATAAAATCTACTCGTATGACTGTTTCGTCCTTAATTATCCATCGTAGGTACGCTCTTTTTTTTTTTTTTTTTTTTTTTTTAAAAGAGGTAAAGAGGGCGTTTTCCAAGAGCTCCAGAAACCACGCCCACTTTACGTCGTGGTAACGAAACCCCTGGAATTTAGTGAATGCCATATAATACAACCCTGTAAATTGACCTTCTCAACTACCGAATTCGATTTTTCCCCTCTATATAATGACATACTTGTTGTTTTGTTCTGACGCTTAAACAGGTCTCTGTGAAACTTGTCTGTTTTTGTTCATCAGGACGAGCCGACAACAGGAATGGATCCAAAAGCTAAGCGCTTCCTGTGGAACTGTATCCTGAGCGTCATCAAAGAAGGCCGAGCTGTCGTTCTCACATCCCACAGGTACAGGACATAATTACAACACTGCACTTTACAGCTTGAACAAGCTTTTTCTTCGATACAGCGTCGACGTGTACGGCTGTGCTCAAAAGTTTGCACACCCTGAAAGAAACTGTTAAACATTAAAGTCGTTTATTTGGAAAATATGATTGATAATGCAATTTTTTTTTTTTTTGCTTATTTAAAGGATCGTGGTCTCATGAAGTCATTAATTATCACATAGTTGTTTGACTCCTCGAACAACTCTGCGTTTTGAACAACCCTGATCAAAAGTTTACATATCCTCGAATGTTTGGCCACATTATAAACACAGAGGTTGAGACACAGAGGTTTAAATGGCTATTAAAGGGAAGTTTTAACATTTGTGACTTATTCTAATTGTAATTAGTGTCTGTGTGTAACTAGTCAACGAGCTTCTCAGCTCATGAGGTGATGCACTGACTTGGCTGGATACTGCACCATGGGGATGACAAAAGAACTGCCCGGCAGCTATGAAAAAAAAAAGTCGTGGTAGTGTTTCAAGGAGTACAATAAGGAGGTACTTGAACACAAATGACCTGCATGGTCGAGTTACTAGGAGAAAGCTGTTACTATTATGCTCCAGAAGCTGTCAGACGTGTCTAGGTGCTCTCTGGTGTAGAGTCATTTGGAGCGATGAGACCAAAATTGAACTTTAGAGTATAGTATGTGCATAATTTGTATTTTTTTTTTTTTAAAGAAAGACCCGAGACAAACCCGAAAAAATTAGACCCGACCCGTTTGCAATTTTTTTTTAACTCGACTGGACCCGAATGTACAGAGTGGATTCAAAATTGATTGACAGGTCTGTTTTAACGAAAATTAGCTTACTGCCAGCCACGTCGCAAGCAGTCTTGGCAAACAGAGATTGGAAAAGGACTCGGGTCGATGCACACACGTGAGATACAGTAGTTCGGGTCTTCTCGGGTCCGTTCGGTAAAAACACATTAATTTAAAATTACCTGAGACCTGATGCTGCTATTATTATACCCGACCTGTGTCCGAGGCACACGTGAAACTTTTAGACCCAAACCCGCTCGGGTCTCGGGTCGGACCTCAGGTTTTCGGAACTAAGTGGACCCGTGAAGACCCCTAATTTATGGTCACAATCATAATCACTATGTTTGAAGAGGAGGCAACAAGGTGTACGGTGAAAGGTTTTGGGGCTGTGTGAGCTCCAGTGGCACAGGGAAGTGAGGAGAAACTGATGGCAAGATGAATGCAACATGTTATCAGAAAATACTGGCAGACAATTTGCATTCTATAGCACGAAAGCTGCTCATGGGATGCTCTTGGATGTTCCAACATGACTGATCCAAAGCACAAGGCAAGGTTGACCCTTGAGTGGAAAAAGGTTAAGCAAAGTTAGGCAAATTTTTGAACATGTTTTTTTTTTTTTTCCAAATATGGTTCACACCTTGCAAATTCTCCCAAGGTATGCAAACTTTTGAGCACAACTGTATATTTTTAATCCTTTTTTAAACACGAGGTAATGATGACACTGACTTTGGAAAAGGCATCATTCCCTAGTCTGTTAAAGAAAAAAGGCTTAAAAAATATGATCAGCATGTCATACGTCAGGATAATACTAATATATTTCACATTTCTGTCCGTTGAAAGACAGTATAAAAGGTAATGCTATATAAATTGCTGTTGTTTTGTGCAGCATGGAGGAGTGTGAAGCTCTCTGCACTCGCATGGCCATCATGGTCAATGGGAGGTTCCAGTGCCTGGGTTCAGTTCAGCACCTCAAGAACAAGTACACTCTCATTCACTCACACACACACACACTCATTCACTCTCTCACACACACACACACACTACGGACAATTTTCCAGAGATGCCACTAAACCTACCATGCATGTCTTTGGACCGGGGGAGGAAACCGGAGTACCCGGAGGAAACCCCCGAGGCACGGGGAGAACATGCAAACTCCACACACACAAGGCGGAGACGGGAATTGAACCCCCAACCCTGGAGGTGTGAGGCAAACGTGCTAACCACTAAGCCACCGTGCCCCCCCCAAAGCATACAGTGTGCCCCCCCAAAGCATACAGTGTGCCCCCCCAAAGCATACAGTGTGCCCCCCCAAAGCATACAGTGTGCCCCCCCAAAGCATACACTGTTTTTATATTGAAAAGCAATGACAACTAACTATAATACACAACACTCAATGCGTTAATCTGACAAGTTCACATGTGTGAATTACTCATACACTCACTGGCCATGAACTAACATGTAATAACTGTACAAAGTGTTTCATTTGTTACCTTCTGCATGAATATCTTCTGCCCTTCCCTTTCCTACAGATTCGGTGACGGTTATACGATCATCCTCCGCTTGTCTGCACCAGCTCCAGATCCCTGCCCCGTAGATGCCTACATCCACAACTGCTTTGCTGGGGTACAGCTGACAGAAAGGCACCACAACGTTCTGCAGTATCAGCTGCCGACTCACGCCTGCTCCCTCGCGCATGTGTTCGACATTCTGTCGAACAACAACGAAGAGCTGGGAATTGTGGAATATTCAGTCTCTCAGACGACACTAGACCAGGTCAGAGCTCAAGCAGAAACGATCACGAACGATTATTTACAAACGAAACTAAACATAAGACATTCTTCTCCCCACAGGTGTTCGTCAACTTCGCCAAGGAGCAGATGGACGACGATGACCGACTGAGAGAGGTGGCCGTTAACAACCGATCAGACGCAGCACAATCGCTCACATCTCAGCAATCTAGTCAGACTATCTATCCATTGCTAACCACTTCTTTTAAACCTAAAAGGTCAGTGTCTCAAGTTATCGCTGCTCAGTTAAACCATCCGTTATCGTCCGCCAAACCCAGTCAGCCAGGAGCAGCATGGTCAAAGACTAAAGAGACCAAATGTAGCGGAAAAAAACAACCTCAGCAAATAGAAATGGAGGTTCTGGTGGATTTCTCAGCTAACGGAATCAGGTGCACAGAAGAAGAGAAATCTCAGAGCAAAGACATAACCAAGATTTTTGTAGTCAACACCTGAATAACCTCTCGGACTCAGATCTTGATATTTTTTGCTTGTTTCTAAACTTAGTTTCATTCGTATTTGTCTCAAACTACCGTCAACGTATTGGAGATATGAAATACACTCAGGACCACTCTGTTACGTTGTCCTAAAACTGCTGTATCATACAAATTGCACTTTACATTACCGTACGTATATTCGTGCATGTGCATCGTTTTTTGATTTTAGATCGTTCTTCTTTTTTTTCATAACCAGCTGTAAGTCTGTAAACGGCATGTTCTGATCAAAAACTGCCATTAACAAGTCAGCGTTTTTGTATTCTGACGTTTTTGTTTTTAAAAGGTTTTCGATAAACTGCGTTCCTCTGATGCATTCTGGCATTTAAAGGAGCTGTAAAACCAAACTGTAGGTTGCACTTGATAAGACTGATGAATACTGTGTCACCGGAATGTATTTTGAAATCCAAAAAAAAAAAAATCATGTACAACGGTGGAAATTCTATATCGCACATGTATAGCGATATGCACGGAAATGTTCGGTTTCTTCGAGGACAATTTAGAAAAATATACAAGAAAAAAAACAACCAAATGCACTCATTTTTTTCATTGTGTGAAATACTGCGTGATGTGCAGAAACTACTTGAGCAAGAATTGATTAAGTTTAAAAAAAATAAAAAATTGTTATTTTGTTACATATTAAGTATGGGGGGCACGGTGGCTTAGTGGTTAGCACGTTCGACTCACACCTCCAGGGTCGGGGTTCGATTCCCGCCTCCGCCTTGTGTGTGCAGAGTTTGCATGTTCTCCCCGTGCCTCGGGGGTTTCCTCCGGGTACTCCGGTTTCCTCCCCCGGTCCAAAGACATGCATGGTAGGTTGATTGGCATCTCTGTAAAATTGTCCGCAGTGTGTGATTGTGTGAGTGAATGAGTGTGTGAGCTGCGATGGGTTGGCACTCCGTCCAGGGTGGATCCTGCCTTGATGCCCGATGACCGTGACCCGAGAAGTTTGAATAAGCGGTAGAAAATGAATGGAACATATTAAGTATTTATTTTTGCTCAAATCTCCATTGTCACATTTACTGGCTTTATGAAAGTATATAAAACGTTCAGACTTTCTTTCACGCATCAATAAAAACAAGCTTAACTTCTTACTTCTGAACAAGGATTCAAGCATGTTTCATTATCTGTGTCATTTTTCTTTTGAACTCCATGATATCGCACTTGTTATTTATTCCTATGTATTTTTCAGCACTGTAATAAATGTCTAAACTGAGAGCAGGCTTCATGTTTTTGTGTTTGAGTATTTCTTTCCTTAAAGTAAATGCTATGGATGTATAATTACAGAATATTTAATCGTACGCCTGCAAAAGTTTCCTGCACTGATCCGTTAAGAAGTGTGTAATAATAATAAGAAGAAGAAACGGAGCTGTGCAATATATTATATTATATTATATCGATATGATAAATTGTCAATTTTTTTTTTCGTGGATGTTGCAAACTCATTTTAGAACTTGATTATTTATTTTTATTTAAATAATAATGGCCATCTATAGAAATCTCCTGTTTTCAACCTTATGGGAAAAAAGCACCATTATTTATTTTTTTATTATTTGTTTGTTTGTTTATTTAATTTTAATGTGCGATTTTGCTTCTCCTTTTCAGTGTTACTTTATTTTATTGTACATGTAAAATCTAACGAATAATTAAACATCGTTTATGAGCAAACGTGTATATTGTAATACGTAGTGTTCTTATATCGAGAAATTTGTGAGATTACCATCCATTATTCTGAAACCGAACAGAAGACGAGATGACGAATGAATGACAAGCTCTATAGAAATAGCGGTAGAGTATTTAAACTTACTTAATGTTTACATGACTGTTTTTTTTTCTGCTTCTCAGTTGCAAAGCCTCACAGCAAGCTTTTTTACTGTGCTAAATAAAATCCGATTCCTAATAACGTGTACTAGTGTCGCAGGGCTACAACCGGTGCGTGAACTAGAAGTTCAGGGGGAACCTGTGTATTTTGTTGTGATTGTGTGTCTTTTTCTGTTTTTAAGTGTTCAGGTAAGAGTTGCGCTGCAGGGAAGGTTGGGACACTTTGACAACAGCAGTTATTCTGCAATCACTTTAAGCCTGAGCACAATCACACTGCAATTTCCCTTGACACTGATGTGGTCATTGTGACCCTACTAAAGTTGTGTCGTCGTCGTCCCCCCCCCCCCCCCCCCCTTGTGAAGCAGTAGACAATTTAATGTTTCTCTTAAAAGCACTGTGCTTTTAATCGCAATGTACAAAACAAAAGTACAAAATAGACTTGTTCTTTGTCTCAAATATGGAGTGTAGAAAAATATTCAGACTGGTAATGATGTTCAACATTAGGCTATTCTGTTCGGGTTCTATTTTAAATACGATATATTATTCCTGATGTAGGTGTACTGTGTATGATGGATTTTGTTTCCACAGTCAGCATCAACTAAAGTTTTGCTTATGTCTGTAATAAAGCTGAACATGACTGCCTGACCATTTTGTATTGAATATTGACTATTTATAGTTAAACATGGCTAGAAAAATGCATCAGCGCCTCCAGTAAAAACTGAACAGCCATAGGACCACAACTAAGCATTTAATTTGTGTGATTAAATCCACTCTGTCTAATTACACCACACACACTACCATCCCGGTGTCAGTGCTGTTAATACGCTACCGCTGATCGGTCGTGGTCTTTTTCTTGATGAAAGGGCTGAAAAACAGCAACATATGGAATACAGTCAATAATTTTATACCTACCAAGTACAAGACCAGGATATCTAAACAGGTGTATCCATAAGAAGGAACAAGCCTAATACCACGACCGAGCAGTCCTTGTGATCGATGACCTAAGCTCAGGAGAAAGGAAGCAAAATCTACACAAATGCAGCATTTATAGATAAGTTGCGTTTAAGACAATAACACAACAAAAAGCTGACATACCCAAACACTTATGGACCAATTTGATTAAGTGATCAGTAAACTGGGATAAAAGGACCAGGTGTCATAGCAGGAAATGATTTAGACGAGAAACATAATTAATAATTGACACAAATCATATATATAGAAATTAGTTTAATTATCTGACTGTACACAATCAATATGCTTGAACAAAATAGGTGGAGTAGGTCAGTAAGTAGAATAGTTTACATCTCACGCTGTTGTTCTGTCAGAGTTGCTCGCATTTTGCTATATCTGGCAACCCGTTGGTCTGTTTTGATCAGCTAGTTAGCCTTCAAGGCGGCTTTTGACCATAAGGCTCAATTTAACATTTACTTAAATTTTTATTTCAATCTATTGTGTCGCTCGAGATGGTTGTACTTAACAGTAACAATGAAGAACACGATATAATGTGAGTAACCGGCTTTGTTTTTGTTTTTGTTATTACTACTCGTCGTTGTCTTTAGTTAGCTACATAGCTAACCTAGCAGCCGTTAGCTTCTCTACCAATAAGCTTCGTATATAGATTATTAAATTATGTAAATGTATATTATATATTATAGGTGTGTTTGCTGCTTAAGTTAAAGTGTATTAAAAGGAAGGAAAAGCAAAGAAGGTTTACTGCTGTCATTTGTGTGCTTTATAAAACACCTTTACATTTAGAAGGCTGCTATGCTAATGAGCTAGCATACGATTGGATATGTTTAATTTTTGTATTTTTAATAGATTATTTATTCTTAATATATGTGTATGGGTTGGAGGATTGAAAGCCAGGCAATTTATTTCATATAAAAAAAAGAATCTGTTGGTTAAATTGAACATTAGATGTAAGATCTATGGAAAAACAACAGATCAAGGCGTTTCCTCATCTCCAGCTTGTTTACTACTGAGTGTTTGACTAGCTTTAGGTTTTCTCATCTAACCTTGAAGATAAACTTATTTATCTTAGCGATTACATGATTGTTTTAAAGCCAAACATCTGCTAAAATTATAACTCAGTGTGTAGTCTGAGCCCTAGTTACCCAGAGCTATAAATACACCCTTATAACCATGGCTGTGGTAATAAGCAACACCTTACACCTCTACACCTTAAATCTAAATACATGGACTACTCAGAATCAGATCCAGAATCCACTTTATTAAGGATTTACATATTTACATAGTACATAGTAGGGTGCCAATACTTGAATAGGAGCATGTGATGTCACCCGAGTACCCTTTACAAAATTCCCCTCATTGTGCTGAGTGTTTTGATATGTCACATGTCCATATTGTGGTAATTGTTTTCACTTTGCGTATATTTGGGGCAGGGCTGCGGGTAAACCGAAAGGTCAGTCGGTACACATATTTAAAACTTTGTCCAGAGTATCACCCTAAAGAAGCTGGCCGAGTTTGGTGTAGAAAGCGGGAAAGCTTGCTGAGTTATAAACCTTTAAAATTTATAATGGGTCTCTATGGCAAATAAGGCCACTGAGAGCAGGTGGGTTTCTTCTAAAGTCTTCTATCGTCTCCACAGTTTGGAGCATGTTCATCTCCAGGTTGTTGTGACTGCATCAGACAGCCAGCTGCTCAACCCCTTATCTGTATGCAGACTTGTCTCCGTCCTAGATGAGACCGACGACTGTAGTGTCATCTGCAAAATTCAGGAGCTTGACAGAGGGGTGTTTAGATGTGCAGTCATTTGTGTAGGGAGAGAAAAGCAGTGGGGAGAGAATGTAGCCCTGAGGAGCTCCAGTGCTGATAGTGTTGGTGTTGGATGTGAGTTCACAGCCTCACTCACTGCTGCCTGTCTGTCAGGAAGCTGGTGATCCACTGACCGATGGAGGTGGGTACAGAGAGCTGTGTCAGTTTATTCAGGAGAGTACCTGGGATGATGGTGTTGAAGGCTGAGATGAAGTCCATAAACAGGATCCTTTTTAAGTCCCTGGCTTGTCCAGATGTTGGAGGATATAATGCAGTCCCATGTTGACTGCATTCTACCCAGAATGTGAAGTTCCTCCTAAGGAGAAATGAAATCAAGCCTGATTGCTGATTCTCTGAAGCTTTAAGCTGTAAGGAGATTCATTTCATATTTTATTTATTGATATTTATATTCCTGCAAAATACCAGTCCATCGTTGTGTTAAAGAAGAGTGCAAAGACTAGCCTGTATACTACTTTTTCTGAGGTATAAACATCATCCCTATGTTTCATTTTGTAAGTAATCACAGTGTCAGTGTTCAGAGAACCTAATCTCAGTTGTCCTTGTATATGATCTGTTTTCCAAAACAAAACCAAATCTTTTTCATTCTAGATAACCGTAGAGT
Source organism: Tachysurus fulvidraco (assembly GCF_022655615.1). NCBI lineage: Eukaryota > Metazoa > Chordata > Actinopteri > Siluriformes > Bagridae > Tachysurus > Tachysurus fulvidraco. The sequence continues at coordinate 23,897,496 of NC_062519.1, forward strand.
TTCTGTGTTGCATAGCAACAAGCCACTTTTCTGTGGCAGAAGACAAGGCCGATATTAATAGGTAGATAATGTAGAAAAAATGGTGTTTGTTGTTTCTTTAACGTTATCATTATTGCTATATATGTATGGTTTTAACTGTAGATGTATGAAAATGGTATTGTAATCAGTTATTATTATTATTATTATTATTATTATTATTATTATTATTATTATAATATAATGTTGATGCTGCCATGAATATAGCCATTGCTGCTGATATGACATTACAAATAACAAACAAATAAACAAGTCTTACTACTTTTAAGCTTCTCTTAATAACTAGACTGATGTGGGGTCTGGGGTTTTTCTATACTTCTTAGCCTGATTGAAGAGCGCTGCTCCTCACTGCCCAGCTCTCCTGCCAAACGTGTGTCTCCAGGCAAAAGGAAGCAGTTCTTTATAAGCCAAGCCATACGGAACTCTGACCTTACGCCCAAAGCCAAGGGGAAAAAAAGTTTGAGAAGACAGGAGAACAGTAAGTGCTATTGTAATCTAAAATCAAATTTAGTTTGTTGAATCTTTGCAGTAGTGCAAGCACTGGCTTTATAACAACACAGGCAGTTTATTTACTTATCCTGAAATGTCCCGGACCATTAAACTATGAGCTGCGCCGTGTCCTATTAAAGCTATTAAAAATGTTCTATCCTATATTATAAATGTTATGAATAGCTCGCTACCTGCATAATCTCCTGGAGCGGGACGAGTGTTCCAAAGATGAGACGGAAGCACACGAGACGGCCTCGCCGTCCATTTTCACTGAAGCGTGCACCAATGGGAATTACGTGGAGGTACAACAGTCTGTTCCACTGATTCAATTGAAATGTTATAGTGTCTTTAAAATAGCCTTTCCCCATCTCTCTCAGTACTGGAGTGACTTCATGAACCGCACAGGAGAAGAACAGGAGAAAATGTTGGCCCTGCTGGATGAAGAGACAAAACAGAATAACTCTAGCAAGGCCCCAAAAGACCAGAGAGAGTGTGAGGCTTCACTCACTCCTCACCTATTCACATGAATAAATGGACACAAATTGCAAACAAAAACCTCTATGTCGAGGCTTAGCGTTAGCTCAGCAGTTAACGATTGTGCCATTTAAGCCATTGCCAGAACCTGAAGCAAGGCCCTATATGTAAGGGCCTTTAACTATTTATTGTGGTAGTCAGCAATTTTCTTTCCCCCCCATCAGTGAACCTGGCCTTCAGCGCTCAGGAATGCTTCAAAAGAATTGATCGGAAGTTGCGTGCAACATTGAAACGCAAACACGTTCCAAAGGTCAGACTAAATTACACATATTACTGTACACATAAAAACAATATCCTGTTCCCCGTACTCCTATTATTCACACCCTTTAATCTGTCCCATTAAAGACGACGTTGGAGATTCTGGAGAGTGACCTGCTGTCCTTTTTTGAAGCTCACCCACAATCTATATATGTCGCCGAACTTAGCAACAGGTATCTTTGTTTTTTTTTTTCCAAACATTAGTGTTAGTGCTCAGTAACAGTTTATTGCATTTTATGGAGGGGAAAAAATTATATTGCGTTGAATTGAATTGATTCAATTACGTCAATTCAGTGTTTTTAATTCAAAACATGTTTGTTCTCACTAGTTTTGAGAGACTGTTGCTTCATGCTATTTGCCAATACATGGACCTTGCCTCAGCCAGTAAGTCCATCAAACATTTGTGTATTTCTTCGGCTAGTCTACTATAAACTGAGAATCTCAGAAACGTAAATCCTGGAACTTTGAAGCTCTAAGTCTTTTCATAACACTGAGTTTTGCTAAGATCATGTTTACCAGACTTTACCACAAAAGATCCAGTGGCACATCTGCCTTGGATGGCATGGTTTATTAGAGTAACGATAACATACCGACTTGTCTTATTTCACAGGCACTGACTGTAACGGATCACGACAGACAAAGGTCGTGAACAAGCAAGAGGAGTTCCTCCCTCCTTCACCATTGCTCTCGGCTTATCTGGAGCAGAGGAGCTGAGAGGACGAAACCATCCCCTCACTGCCACCTAAACCGGCCAGTACGACTCGTACAAGCAGCTTTAAATAAACCGTCCGGTGTGTTTTAGAGTGCCACCATGTTCTTTAATAGACTCAGGCACTAGTTTACTTGAACTTTAAATACTAGAACTTGAAAGCACATCAATACAGTCTAAATTCAGAACGTTGTCCTGGACGACGTACCGTTTTGTCCAAAGGGCTTTTATATAGGTGCTACCAGTAAATTCGAACGATAGACACTTACTACAAAAGAACACATGACGAAATGAATTGGTTCCGATTTTCCTGATGCTTTTTTAAAGGCACTATTTGGTAGCAATGTTTTGTACATTCTGGCTAGGAAATCCTGTGTAAATCTTGCATGATTAGAAAAAAAAAGAGTGTTAGTTAATGCCTCGCCGATAGCATATTTAAGTATCTCTTTCTGCAACAGTGACACATAGACCGATAGACTTTAGCGTAAGCAAACTTTACCGTAGCGTTTCTCCTAGCTTACGCTTTTTCAGGTGGAGGGAATTGTTCAAGCTAACCGTGATGTAATTCATTTAGAGAGTTTTAACTTTTCGGGACGTAACGGCGTGAGCGGCCGAGGCTTTAAATGTAGACGTCGTAGAGAATCCATTCGGAGTCGGTGAAATGTCGGACAAAAAAAAAGAATGTTGTAATGACGTGTACTGTAGTACTTGCAGTTTTATTTCCTTACTCACTGTCCATACAAAGCAAACTGATGAATAACTGCCATGTATAATGCTTTAATAACCCCATCTTAATCTTAGATGTACGCTCACATTCACGTTAGAAACCTCCGTAACCCGAACCTTTGCCGTATGTACCTTTTTTTTTTTTACATTATTCTTTGATTGTAGTTATTATAATCATTTAAGAATCCTGCATGACTTCACACAACAGTTTACAGAAATGATTTTAAAAAAAAAACAATCGAATGTAGGTTCCTCACTTGGTATGGATCATACAGACACCAGTGAAGTTCTAGTTAAAGGTAAGGAAGCCTCCAAGGCATGTGACGTCGTGAAATTGTCAAAAGCCAAACCAACTTGCACTTATGACTATGCCTTACACTTTGCCAGTTTTTCAATGTTTTTTTTTTTTCATCATTATACTTTCATAGAGCGAACGTGGTTGTGGTTTACATTGTGAATACAAAGAATCTGGAGGGGGGATCAGTGTTGCAAACCAAATTGTACTTGTGTATGGATGCTTGTTTTTCTCAGGCACCCGAACCTCACGTATGTGGATTTCTGTACACATTTGAACATCATTAATACGAAGCCAACTTTTCCATATGTGTCTTTAGATGTACATGCTAGGCTTAGGGGCCTTTTGTAGAATATCTACACTTGTTCATTTTTTTATTTTTTTTTATTCTATACAAATCTAATATATTGTATAAATGCGAGGTCTAAAAGTCTGAGACCGTATTGAAAACCAGGATTCATTTTTTTTCTTCCTCTATTTAAATTAGGAAATAATCAGGAGGATCCGAAGGATTCAGAATTGTGAAATATTTGAAAACAAAGAAAGGAATCACTCAATATCTTGAATATTTAATAGTCAAGATTCTGCACGATTTCTAGGTCGCTATTTGAACGGAACAAGTTTGCGATATCGATCGTCGCTTCGTACAAAAGGTCAGATTTTTTTTTAACCCCACTATAGAAGCACGCGTTCGGACGACATTCCAGTCCGTTTGATCTTAAATGGATCGCAAGGATTTAAGACGACTTGCGGAGTCCACATTCGCTTCATTGTACCGTACGATCAAAGTAAAAAATAGAACAAACCGAATACTAAGATATTAATGTAAATATTTTCGAGATTCTACTTTTCACTCAAGCTGATGTTAGTAATATAATTTCTCTCAGACATTTGGACACCACTGTATGTTGATGTAGTTAGCACATTCACTATAAACCATAGGATGCTCAAGCGTGCTTCTTTAGTCGTGCGACAAGTAAGCGAATGTCAAAAGTGTCAAAAACTATTTCCTATTTATACGACCATTGTGTGATGGGTGCAAGCCATGAATGACTGTCTGTACCTACATTTGAATAAAATCTCAGTCAAAACAGTCTTAAATATGATGTCTTTATTATAAACACTCACGGTAGCCATGTAGTAGCTGAGTCTGTTTATTATATGAAGTTACTTGCTGGATAAAGACCTCAAATTTTATTTTAGAAGAAAAAATGTATACTTTTGCATGACTTGGACCGGTATAAGGTGTGAAGCCTTGACACTGCATTATAGTCTTAGCCTAATTTTAAAAAACTCTTTCCATGGTTGTAATTTAAAATGTGTGAAATTCATCCTGTAGGATCATTTACTCATAGATCAATTTATTAGGAATCATCCATGCAGTAAATTGTGTTTCAGCAGTGCAAAGCATGAAATCCGGCAGAAACCGGTCAAGTGTTTGAGTTAGCATTCACATCTAGATGAACCGATCGGTTCAGACGCAGCTGAAGTCCTGGGAATTTCACCAAAATCAGTCTAGAGTTTATGCAGAATGGTGCAAAAAAAACAAGACATTGAGTGAGTTCTGTGGGTGGAAACACCTTAAAGAGAGATGTCAAAAGAAAATGGACAGATTTAAGCTGATATAAAGGATTCAGTAACTCATATAATCAGTGTTTACATCTGTGGTGAGCAGAAAAGCATCTCAGCATGTATAGACTGCACCAGTTTCCCCTTCTCTCAGACAAGAACAGAATTATGATGCTGCAGTAAGCACAGACCCACTAAAACTAAGCCTGGTCTGATGAATCTTGATTTTTGCTGATAAGGTCAGAATTTGAGGCACACAGATGATGGAGTTAGAATCCCACCATCTCTCAGGGTAAGAGGTTGGCGTACAGCAAGGCTCTTTTCTGTTCTGGCACAGAGTTGGTTTAATAAACTTCCCCTAGATGTCAGAACATCCGAGTTAGTCACTGACGGTCTTCAAACCACGGGTGAAGACCTTCATCTTTCTGAAATACTTGTTATATTTAAAAAAAAAAAAAACTTGTACAGAGTTTCAGGTTGATGGTATCGTAAGTCTGTAACCTAGTGAACCAGTGTCAATGTATTCATCGAGACTTAAAAGCCCTGTCGCTCTGGATAGGAGCGTCTGCCAAATGCCGTAAATGTAATTGTGTAATTTGGACATGAATCCATGGACACAACATGCCTTGTGTCAGCAGTCCAATAGTGTAATTGTGCTGGGAAGGTTTTCTTGATGATTGTTTCTGTACAAGTCAAGTCAAGTAGCTTTTATTGTCATTTCAACCATATATAGCTGTTGCAGTACAGAGTGACATGAGACAACGTTTCTCCAGGATCATGGTGCTACATAAAACAAAGACAGAGATAAGGACTTAAGAAAGTTAGTCCTAGCTACATAAAGTGCATCTGTGCAACCTGGTGCAAACAGTGCAGGACGAGAGACAAAAAGACAAAGACAGTGCAAACAAAAAATACAAGACAATACACAAAAGACAATAAACAGAAACAGCACAGTGTAAATACTGTATGTTCAACAATATTGCGTGTGCAGAAATACTGAAATGAACACATTAGTATTATAGGAGCAGTTACATGAGATTTGATGCATGTGCAAGGAGCAGAAACTGTGTAAAACAGCATGTAAACAGTTTGATGGATGTATATTGGTAGAGTGTGTATATGGTGTGGGTCTGTGCAGTCCATACAGTCGATGTGCGTGTGTGTGTGTGTGTGTGCATCCCTTCCAGCATGATAACGCACCATGTCACAAAGCAAAAGTCATCTCATACTGGTTTCACAAACATGACAATGAGTTCAGTGATCTCAGCAGTCAAGGGATCTACATCTATTGGGATGTAGTAGATCAGGAGATTCACACCATGAAGGTACACCTGAGAAAAATCTGCAGGAATTGCAGGACACAATCATGTCAACATGGACAAGAATCTCAAAAGATCTGATGAAATATTGAAAAAGTATTCAGGCTGTTTTGACAGCAAATGGAGTTTCTAGTGAGTATCAGTGTAGTTCATACTAAATCAATATAACATAATAAATCAATGTATTGTGCTTATTTCTAATGCTCAACTTATCAAGACAAAGCTGAAGTGCCGAAATGAATGAATCAGAATCAAACTCAAAGATTCGAATCATCAAAACGGTTCGTTTGGCATCCTCAGATCCGCGCTCGCGCCACAGAGACACAAGCGCCAGGTGACATGGCGGTGATTACAGCTCTGTAGCAGTTGGTACAGCACTTTCCTCACAGTACAAATCTACAATGGACGGTTCGGTGAACTCTAGTAACGAGTCTTGTTTAGCTCCGAGTGTTTGTGAGGAAGATGCGCTCGAGCCCGCGGTTCCTCACCTGGTGGACGCCTGGCTCGTGCCGCTGGTCTTCATCATCATCATGCTGCTGGGACTGTTGGGTAACGCACTGGTTCTGCACGTGATCTGTAAACACAGGAAAATGTGGACAGCGACAAACATATATATAGGTGAGTTAGTTAGTTAGTTAGCTAGTTAGCTAGTTAGTTAGTTAGTTATGTTAGTTTCTTTTCTTTCTTTCTTTCTTTCTTTCTTTCTTTCGCATCCTTCCCTCTTTCTTTCTTTCTTTCTTTCTTTCTTTCTTTCTTTCTTTCTTTCTTTCTTTCTTTCTTTCTTTCTTTCGTACCCTTCTTTCTTTCTTTCGTACCCTTCTTTCTTTCTTTCTTTTTTTCTTTCTTTCTTTCTTTTGTCCCCTTCCTTCCTTCATTTTTCTTTCTTTCCTTCCTTCATTTTTATTTTTCTTTCTTTCTTTCTTTCTTTCTTTCTTTCTTTCTTTCTTTCTTTCTTTCTTTTGTCCCCTTCTTTCTTTCTTTCTTTCTTTCTTTCTTTCTTTCTTTCTTTCTTTCTTTCTTTCTTTCTTTCTTTTGTCCCCTTCTTTCTTTCTTTCTTTCTTTCTTTCTTTCTTTCTATTATTTTAACATGTATAACAAATTCTTATCAGTTTCAGAAAATCCTAAACTTCTACTGGATCCTAAAATGAATTTCCGTCATATTTTGGAATAATTTCTCTAAGATTCCTGTAGAAATTGTATTAGACAGATATAAATATCCTGTTGGACCACTTCTATAGGATTTATTTATGGGATCTATTTATGTTCCTATTCAGGTCTAAATCTAAATATATAACCTACAGAAATCTACAGAAATTTCCCATAGGAAGGTACTGTATGCATGAAAATGTTGATGAATAGCTGAAATACTTTTCTTTTTTTTTCAGGAACTTTCCAATAACAATCTGAAAAAAAAAAAATCCTACAGGACAAACAATTCAAACACACACACACACACACACACACACACACACACACACACACACACACATGCTTTAAATCCAGATCCTTTAAAGTGCATATCAAGTTAAATTTGACTTTCTAATTTTCAAATAAACAAAAGTACATGTTAATATGGTCCATGTATAATAATATCTGAGGACGTGCAATTTTTGAATAAAATAAATCTGTTCTTGAAATGTACAAAACATATACATGGTCTACTCTGTACATCACGCAGCCTATTTTAGAAAGTTAAGGAAATTTAAAAAAAAAAAAAAGTAAAAAGCTGAAAAAAGTTCAGGATACTGGTTTATATGGTTTAAATGTTAAATGGTTTCAAGTTATTTGGACATGACTCCAGTACACCAGGAAGTTTGCCATGCTTCATTTTTAGGCTGTTCACTGACGTTCAATGCAATGTAGTTGCTGTAGTGCTGTTCCTTGTGCGTGTAATCTAAACCTAAGCCTAAATAATATACAGTTGTAAATGTATTTCGTCTACAGCTAACCTGGCGATGACGGATATCACCTTTCTGGTTTGCTGCGTGCCTTTTACTGCTGTGCTTTATCCATTACCAAGCTGGATCTTTGGAAATTTCATGTGTAAATTTGTCAGCTACATTCAACAGGTCAGTCTCTGTCCTGACGCATTCCTAATTAGCTGTGGTACCTTTCCTAAATATCCAACATGGTTCTTTAGTTGAAATAATTTGTTCTTTCAAACAAAGAATGGCTCGGGTCATATGCTACTGCAAACAAATTTGAAATGATGAATACACACATTCTACAGGTGTTCCTTATAAAGTGGCCAGTGAGTGTTTTTAATATTTAAACATTTAAACTGCATTTTTGTTGCAATTTGTGTTTGTTCTAAAATGCTAATGTGTATTGCTGATTATTTGAAACAAGAGAGAAATCCAAAGAATAAGGCACATTATTAGAAATCAGGTTTTCCATGATGTTTTAAGCTGCGCCTGTTTTTACATGCTTAATTTTTCACTGCAAGGTTCACATTTTGGCAATTTCTGTTACTTGTGATACTGAAGGAACATCTGTGCGAAGGAACATCTGTGCAAACTTGTTAAATGTCTACTTATTATTATGGTTTTATTATACAGTGTACATATATACTGTACGTTGACGAGCGTTCCACAGACAGGTGAAGTGAATAACAGTGATTATCTTGTTTTATTGGCAACTGTCAAGAGTGTGTAAGGAGCTGAGCAACTGTGACAAGGGTTAGACGACTCCAAATGTTAGACGACTTGGTCAGAACATTTCCAAAACAGCAGGTCTTGTGAGGTGTTTCTGGTACGCAGTAGTTATTAACTATCAAAAAGGCTCCAAGGAAGAACAAACAGTGAACTAGTGACAGAGTCATGTGTGTCCAAGGCAATAGGCATGTGAGTGGGCATCAGAACTGGACCATGGAGCATTTGAAAATGATGACCTGGTCTGATGATTTTTTTTTGGGTTTTTTTGTTTGCATGCTTTTGTGTGAGTGTTTGTGTGTGTTTGTGTGTGTGTGTGTAAGAGAGAGAAAGATAGAGAGTGTGTGTGAATGAGCGAGCGAGCAAGCATTTGTGTGAGTGTGTGTGTGTGTGTGTGTGTGTGTGTGTGTGTGTGTGTAAGAGAGAGAAAGATAGAGTGAGTGTGTGTGCGCGTGTGTGAACGAGCGAGTGAACAAGCATTTGTGTGAGTGTTTGTGTGTGTAAAAGAGAGAGAGAGAGAGAGAGAGAGAGAGAGAGAGAGAGAGAGAGAGAGAGGAAGTTTGACCCACAAAAAAAAGAGCTTGAAGGATAACAAATGTGGTTTTTCACACTGCACTAAAGCCCAGTTTAATTTTTCTGTGTTTGTTGTTGTTTAAACCCAGTTTTAAGCCCTGAGCAGAGGAAGGGTTCCCACATGTAATTTAGTGGCTAGAATCGCTTTTTAATCCCTGCACTGAATCAGAGCTAGCAGTGCATTTATCATGTTAAACCTGTATTGTGATGTCACACGTGTACATGGGTTCATTATTAACCCTGAGTTAAAGTCTGAGCAGTAATTAACTTGTACAGCACCGGTAACTAATACAGTACTAGTACTAGTAACTAATACAGCACCAGTAACTAATACAGCACCAGTAACTAATACAGTACCAGTAACCAATACAGCACCAGGAACTAATACTGCACCAGTAACTAATACAGCACCAGTGACTAATACAGCACCAGTAACTAATACAGTACCAGTAACTAATACAGCACCAGTAACTAATACAGCACCAGTAACTAATACAGCACCAGTAACTAACACAGTACCAGTAACTAATACAGCACCAGTAACTAATACAGCACCAGTAACTAATAATACAGTACCAGTAACTAACACAGCACCAGTAACTAATAATACAGCACCAGTAACTAATACAGTACCAGTAACTAACACAGCACCAGTAACTAATAATACAGCACCAGTAACTAATACAGTACCAGTAACTAACACAGCACCAGTAACTAATAATACAGTACCAGTAACTAACACAGCACCAGTAACTAATACAGTACCAGTAACTAACACAGCACCAGTAACTAATAATACAGTACCAGTAACTAATACAGCACCAGTAACTAATAATACAGTACCAGTAACTAATAATACAGCACCAGTAACTAATACAGCACCAGTAACTAATAATACAGTACCAGTAACTAATACAGCACCAGTAATTAATAATACAGTACCAGTGACTAATACAGTACCAGTGACTAATACAGCACCAGTGACTAATACAGCACCAGTAACTAATACAGCACCAGTAACTAATACAGCACCAGTAACTATTACAGCACCAGTAACTAATACAGCACCAGTAACTAATATAGTACCAGTAACTATTACAGTACCAGTAACTAATACAGCACCAGTAACTAATTCAGCACCAGTAACTAATACAGTACCAGTAACTATTACAGCACCAGTAACTAATACAGCACCAGTAATTAATACAGCACCAGTAATTAATACAGTACCAGTAACTAATACAGCACCAGTAACTAATACAGCACCAGTAACTAATACAGCACCAGTAACTAATACAGTACCAGTAACCAATACAGCACCAGGAACTAATACTGCACCAGTAACTAATACAGCACCAGTGACTAATACAGCACCAGTAACTAATACAGTACCAGTAACTAATACAGCACCAGTAACTAATACAGCACCAGTAACTAATACAGCACCAGTAACTAACACAGTACCAGTAACTAATACAGCACCAGTAACTAATACAGCACCAGTAACTAATAATACAGTACCAGTAACTAACACAGCACCAGTAACTAATAATACAGCACCAGTAACTAATACAGTACCAGTAACTAACACAGCACCAGTAACTAATAATACAGCACCAGTAACTAATACAGTACCAGTAACTAACACAGCACCAGTAACTAATAATACAGTACCAGTAACTAACACAGCACCAGTAACTAATACAGTACCAGTAACTAACACAGCACCAGTAACTAATAATACAGTACCAGTAACTAATACAGCACCAGTAACTAATAATACAGTACCAGTAACTAATAATACAGCACCAGTAACTAATACAGCACCAGTAACTAATAATACAGTACCAGTAACTAATACAGCACCAGTAACTAATAATACAGTACCAGTAACTAATACAGTACCAGTAACTAATACAGCACCAGTAACTAATACAGCACCAGTAACTAATACAGCACCAGTAACTATTACAGCACCAGTAACTAATACAGCACCAGTAACTAATACAGCACCAGTAACTAATATAGTACCAGTAACTATTACAGTACCAGTAACTAATACAGCACCAGTAACTAATTCAGCACCAGTAACTAATACAGTACCAGTAACTATTACAGCACCAGTAACTAATACAGCACCAGTAATTAATACAGCACCAGTAATTAATACAGTACCGGTAACTAATACAGCACCAGTAACTAATACAGTACCAGTAACTAATACAGCACCAGTAACTAATACAGTACCAGTAACTAATACAGTACCAGTAACTAATACAGCACCAGTAACTAATACAGTACCAGTAACTAATACAGTACCAGTAACTAATAGCCGCGGGTCTCTAACACTGTGTATATCTGTGACAGGTATCTGCACAGGCCACATGTGTAACACTGACAGTGATGAGTGTGGATCGTTGGTATGTCACTGTGTATCCGCTGCGCTCACTGCAGTGTCGCACGCCGAGAGTTGCCACTGTGGTGAACCTGGGAATCTGGATAGGTCTGTAGTTTTCTCCTCACTCAGGACTATTCCACTTCCTGAACCCTAACGATTAAATCCAATGTAATTATTGAATGTTCCAGAGTTGAGTTGTTTTTTTTAAAGTACTAAATACTTCACTACTGTAAATAAACACCATGTGCATTTTGCCTTGTTTTTGTCTTGATCAGGATCTTTCTTGGTGTCCCTGCCAGTGCCACTGTACACTAGGACGTTAGCTGGGGAATGGTTTGGTCCTCAGGTATTCTGCACTGAGATTTTCCCCACAACAACTCACAAGAAAGCTTTCATCCTGTACAACTTCCTGGCGGTGTATCTGCTCCCACTGGTGACCATCTGTGTGTGTTATCTGGTCATGTTGTACCAGATGGGCCGGCCAGCTGTGGAGCCTGTTGACAATAATTATCAGGTAAAATCAACATGTATTAATAGGATTGCTGCCTTACAGTTTTTAAACACACTGCTTAGGAATTATATAGATATTTATATAGAAGGAATCCAAGTAGATAGCATTGTATTTTAAAGAAATGATGCATTTCTATACATTTATGCACATGTTCGCTTGATTAGACAGACCTCATTATATATTGCTGTTGTAAGACTTGTAAGACTAGATTAATCTTTGACCTATGAGCACAATTTTTATACATCAGGGTTTTAAAAGCATGTCGAATATGGAATAATTCTTTTCTGACTTCTCAGCTCCAGATTCAGACGGAGCGCAGCGCGGCTGTAAGAGCAAAAGTATCCCGTATGGTGCTGGTGATTGTACAGCTGTTTATTGTGTGCTGGGGTCCCATCCAGCTGTTCATCCTGGCACAGGCATTTAGCCCACACTTCCGTCAGGACTACTACACGTACAAAGTGAAGATATGGGCACACTGCATGTCCTACAGCAACTCGTGCATTAATCCCATAGTCTACGCCTTTATGGGTGCCAACTTCCGCAAGGCATTCAAGAAGACTTGTCACTGCTGTTTCAAACAGCGTGTAACTGTGACCCAGCAGCCAAATGTAAACGGGAACACTGAGATGCACTACGTGTCATAGAGTAGAGTATCTGTGTGTGTGTGTGTGTGTGTATGTGTGTGTATGTGTTTGTGTGTATACTGTATGTGTGTGTGTTTGTGTGTGTTTATGTGTTTGTGTGTGTGTGTGTGTGTATGTCTATGTGTGTGTGTGTGTATGTATGTGTGTGTGTATGTGTGTGCGTGTATGTGTGTGTGTATATGTGTGTGTATGTGTGTGCTTGTATGTGTATGTCAATGTTTGTGTGTGTGTGTGTGTGTGTGTGTTTGTGTCTATGTGTGTGTGTGTATATGTGTGTGTATGTATGTGTGTGTATGTGTGTGCGTGTATGTCAATGTCAATGTCAATGTGTGTGTGTGTGTGTGTGTGTGTGTGTGTGTGTGTGTGTGTGTGTGTGTGTGTGTGTGTGTGTGTGTGAGACCTTTGGCTTTGGGGGAGAAAATTCATTATTTTCTATGAGGAAAATTTTTTTTTTCCCCAAAGCAGCAGCTTTTATTACAAAAATTTAAAACCCAAAGTGTTTGAATTACAGATATATTTTTTAACTTAGTAGCAATAGGACGTATGTCAGACCCCATTACATTTTTATTATGCTTAGCCTTAGCCTTAATGTAAAGTGGAAATAGGTGCAAATCAGTAATGTTCAGACAAAGAGCCAAAAGAAAAAGAGAGAGAAATGCCATTTGACATCTGGCCTTCTGCCTGGTGACCTTAAATTGCAAGAACTAGTATATTATATAATACTTAAAAAACGGAAATATTTATTGAAAAATAATTGAAAGTTTGTAACTTCTACCACGAGAATGTGCAAATACAGATATCAAGAATTGTATGTGAAATAATCATCACATCTTTTGGTCTTTAATTCAATTGAATGTTTAATCAATCACATGAATTAATAGAATTAATGACACTGTAAATTTATCCAATGAAATCTACAGTGTTGAATGTTTTATGTGCATATTTAGTATGACTTCTGTACTCTTATGATCATAACTCTTTGCTGATCGTACCTTATCAGTGGTAAATATGGACATTGTTAGTAATTTAAGTATTTATTTGTTAGTATAAAAAGCTGCAAGTTATAAGTAATGAATAATAAATCTTGTCGAATCTTGTCTGAATTCTGAATGATACACATTCTACACTAGGGGGCGCCATAAAACCAATAGACTGATGCCTGTGATTAAAAAAGTACAATATGTGCCAATCACACATTAGTATAACAAAAAGAAACTTAAACACAGAAATAATCAAGCACTGATAAATAATTCTGTTAAAATGTGTTTAAAAAAACATGTAACTATTCTGCTTAAGTAATGTTAGTTAAACCTCACTGTTTGGAGTTTTTATCCATGTTCTCCCCATGTGCATGTTGGTTTCTTCTGGGTTCTCAGACACAGCTCTTTAGACTGCATTTAAAGGCTTATTATATTATGTAATATATAAAATATTTTTTTCAATAGCTTTTATACTACGTCGCACAGTGACTCCAAACATAAGCTTAATGTGTCAATTGTCTCTTGTACAAAAACAATTCTGCTTAGGTTTAGAGTCACTGGGTAATGTGATATGGAAGATAGAGAAAATATAGAATTTTTATTTCCCTGATTAAATATTTCTGTTAAATATAAGAGGCCCTCAAATGCAGTCTAAAGAGGTGTGTTTTAGTTATCTGTGGGTTATCTGTATGCTTAGGTTTGGCATCACTGGGTCACATGGTATGGAAACTATTAAAAAAATACAGATTTGTATGTGTGTGTGTTTAAGCTGTGGGGGAAAATATTTATTTGCCATTAAAAATAAATAAAAAACCACACATTTACAAAAAAAATTTAATATCAACTAGAAGAATCACTCCTATACAATCAAAAGAGATGTGTCATTTGTCTCTTGTGCTAAAATTATTTTATTTAGGTTTGGAGTCACTGGATCCTGTGGCATTAAAACTATTGGGAAAAAAAGCTTTTTTTCCATAAGAATAATCATATAAAAATATAAGAAGCCTTCAAATGCAATCTAAAGATGTGTGTCTTATTTATCTCTTGTAGTAATACAATTCTGCTTAGGTTTGGAGTCACTGGGTCATGTGGCATGGAAACTATTGGGGGAAAAAACTCCTGGGTTTTCTATCAATCATGTGTCTACATGTGGTTGTGTGATGGATTGGATGTATTCCCACCTCATGGACAGTGTTCCCAGTGTCAGATTACTTTAGATTACTGACAAGGAAAGAGAAGTTACTGATATGGAGTGAGTGAATTCTTTTCACCACCACTTTTCTTTTGATGCAGTTCAGGATTGGACTTCTCTAAAAAAAATGTTTTTTGATGCTTATTAATAGTGTTACAAATATACAACTTAAATCAGAACAACATATGTAAATCATGCATTTGTTTGAAATATTTGTCACTGTCAAATGGATTTTTTGATTAAATATATATATATATATATATATATATATATATATATATATATATATATACATTAAATATTTGTCAGTGTCAAATTGATTTTTAATTACATTTTATATTTTTTTATTTTTATTAATTTGATATTTTTTACATTAAATTATATATATATATATATATATATATATATATATATATATATATATATATATACATTAAATATTTGTCAGTGTCAAATTTATATTTTAATTACATTTTATAATTTTTTAATGAGTTTAAATGAGTTTTAATAATTTTTTAATTAAATTATATATATATGAAATATTTGTCAATGTCAATTTGATTTTTTACTTACATTTTATACATTTTTATAATTTTATATTAATTTTTATCATTTTTAAATGTTATTTTTATATAATGTGTGTATATATCTATCTATCTATCTATCTATCTATCTATCTATCGTCACTATCAAATTGATTTTTTTAATTACATTTTAGAAATTTTTATCATTTTAAATGAATTTTTATAAAATTGTATAATTTTTAAATCTAATTATATATATATATATATATATATATATATATATATATATATATATATATATAAAATATTTATTATATCAGAATTACTTGACATGATTGACAGGGTTCCTTTACACGAATGCTGATAGGAAAGCTTAGTGATATTCGGCAGGAAGCACATTAGGGATCGTCAGCAATTTATGTGCTCTAATATAAAACGTTATTTCCACCTTGGACACATCGAATGTTACACATGATTAAAAAATATCGCCCGGTCACTTTTCGGATTGCTGTTTTTAGGTGTAAAAAAATAAATCTTTGTAGGTTGCAAGTGTACACACACACACAAAAGTAATTTATACGATACTTCTTTTTTTCGCTTTGAACAAAACCGGCACACTGCAGACACGCCCTTACAGAGCAGGGAAGCCTGGCCTCCTCTGATTCACAGGTTTGGAATTTGCATCTAAATGCTGTTTGTCGACCAATGATTTAACTCAGCGGCTATGGACACACCTCGGATTAGTCAAAGATGCCTCACTACGACCAAATTACCTCGTATGTTCACATCAAACTGAATTAACCTTGTGTTCGCTTGCTACACGGAGGTTAGCCGTTTAACCGCATTACAAGCTAACAAGACTAAAACATTGAGCTAGCTTAGCACGTCACGAGTGCCTTGTTTTTACCAGGAAATCAGGAATGTTTCTTCCGGTTTCCAGAAACAAAACGGAAGCTGACTCGGTAAGGAATTTAATTTCGGTTTATAAATATTTTATACGATTTTTCTTTTCTAGTAGTTCTCGTTTATTTTAATGAGCAGTGTTTGTGGATTCTATATTTATTCGAGCGGTTATAAGGGTCGTCATGTATGTATGTATGTATTTATTTATGTATCTATCTATCTATTTATTTATTGATTCTCAGTTTGACAAACTGGTTTAAACTCAATCGGTTGTTATGGTTACTTGTAAAAAAAAAAAACCAACATAAACGGATTATAAAGTGTGTGAACGCGACTGTTCACTATGTCTGCTTGCTGGTGTACTATTTTGACACAAGTTACTACGATAGTAAGCTGGTTTTGGACAGCTGATATGTTTATACAGCTCCTGCTCTGTTGACTAGCACTAACCGGTTGATAAAGCTTGCACTCCGGCGGTATATTAACCACAAATGGTCGTGTCAGTCCTTTATATGGAGGGATTTGTGGACATTTCGGAGTTAAAACGTGATTTAAAATGGTAAAGGATTCAAAATAACACGTGAAACGTGTTTGTTAGGGACAAATCTAAAGTCTGAAAATGACACTATCTCAAGTTAGTCGGCTATCATGGGATATTTATTGGTTGTGGAAGTGATTGAGAGGGTTGATCGATCGATCGATCGATTGATTGATTGTTGGTGTGGTTTTGTGGCTCTTTTTAAAACAAAAACACAACATAAAACTGATATGAAGTTAGAGATTGAAAAGAAAAAGAGCTCGACTCAGGTAGCAAACACTGCCTTATCATATGTAGCTCATCTGATCAGGGTTGTTCAGCCAGGCTGTAAATATCTAATGTAGGTAAATTATGTGGTAAATTCTTCTGTTTCTGTCGTGTCTATTGAATCTATATAAGAGAGAATGTGTAAAATGGTCATTTTGTGGCAAAAACACACCAGAACACAATATCAGGAAGCTTAAATGTATGTGAGCTCCACGTGGTGAGACTGAGAGCTTCTGGCAATTTCATACACAAGAGAGTATTTATTGTAGGAATATTTATAAGTTATATACGATGTGTATTATATAGTGCAAAAAAATCTAAACCCTGCCTTTATTTATGTATGTATTTATTTATTTATTTATTTATTTATTTACTTATTTTATTTATTTATTTAAAAAAAAATTTTTTATCATGGAAATAGAAAATATTTGGTCTGATCTGTACATCACCACTTGTTTTTGCAAACTGCCTGCTAAGATTACAAAGAACATCATGTCTTATTATTTAGTCTCGCTTCCAGCTATTCATTTCTCACTTCTTTGATTGTTTTATCCGTTCTTTGTTGTATTGGTGCTTCCTGGTGAAAGATTTGGAAGAATGTACATATTTCGATTTACATCTTCGTTTTCGAATGATTCTTAAATCTGTCATGAAACAAATGATGAGTCAGGTTTTGTCACTGTTTACCATGATGTCATTTAAAATGCTTTGTAGCTAACACAGATTTTCTTTTCTAAAACCACTTTTTTTCCCTCTTTTTTTGTGATTTTCCTGTTATTCATTTCTGGATTGCCAGGAATAGCAAATAATGAGGTCCATCGCAAATCACATTACTACTTCGACTACAACTACTACTTCTGCTGTTGCTGCTACGGTTACACTATTTGACAGCACTTTGTAGTACAAATAGTGTAATATTAGTAATTATATCAAGAAGGAATGTACTTCAGGTACCCAGATGATTCATTTATTCCACCACAAAGAAATTGTGGAATCTAGTTTTGTTTACTCAACAGAAGCCGGTACTATTAGGTGTTGACACTTTCTGAGGGAAAAAATAGATTCAAGATGGCCGACAACGCTCTGGCGGACAAGACGTTGGTCTTTTTTAAATCATTTCAATTCCTCTGGAAAAATGGTACCGTTCCATCAGATATAACCCTTCTAAACTTCGTACACTAGGTCGAGTGCATAGCGTGAGGGCATTGTATAGTACGTAGTATGTCATTAGGGACGCAACTCTGTGATGTTTCTCTGTAATAGATATTTTGCCATTGAAAGTCATAGCATATTGGGGAAAAAAATATATTCTTATATAGCTGAGGAAATAAATTTTCATTGACACACAAGGCTTCTGTTTCTGATTAGGAGCACGTGGCCCATGATCAAGTTGAGGTCTTTCAAGAGGCAGGGTGCATAATGAAGGCTGTCTAATGAATGGCATGCCTTGTTAAAAGTGCATACATCTCACTACAAGACTTGTTCATGCAGCCATGCGTGGAATGGATTCAAATGTCAGACTTGGCCCTTTTTAATAATGGCGACTCGGTTGCCATGTCAAGTCAGACCTCGGCCGTGCATTGAAAATTAGCAAGCAAACAAGTATAAAGAAATAAGAGCAAACAAGCAAGAATTTAAACAAACAATTACAGCGAAACCTGCTGTTTGCAAATATTATGCTGTATTTAACGGTTAACAGGATCTGCAATGTATTTGTAAGCCGCATCTCATGAGCCATTTGCAGTTTCTCTGAGTTTTGACGTTTCACATAAACGTCTCATCTCAGCTGCCCCCGGGCTTTTGGGTTCACTGAGGACCGTGCAATCATCCTTCTCGAACAAATTGAGCTGACAGATTTGTTCCTGGGTTCTGTTTCATCTTCACGTCATGCCACTGAACTATAAGTCTGTTTTTTTTTGTTGGTACATAATGTCCTCATGCGATCATTTTCTGATAAGCCTGTAGGGTATAGGAATTTGCTTCAAAACGAAAGTGAGAGGTTGATGCATCAGATACCAAAGCCTGAGAGAAACAAGTATCTAAGTGGCATTTCAACATATATTATTTGTATTGTACAATAATTAGTGAGTTGTTACTGACTGACTGCTTATGTGGCTTTACTATAGACAGGTAGACTTTAGGGTGAAACTGTGAGGTGTGAGAATCATGTTGCAACAGCTGAATCTATGTCTAAATCAGGCCAAGGGACTTTTACCTAATTCAACTTTGTTATTCAAATAAGGTCGACATCTGAGGAAGAAAACGTGCCAATTTTTTTTATTCATTTCTAAGCCAAGAGCTTGTTTTTTCTTTCCTTCTTTCATTCTGTAAGGCGGGCGGAGGCGTGTGGTTTTACGTAGTGATAAGACAGAGTACCTAAGAATCAGCAGGTCCTTGGCTTTTTGCCCCGAGGTTCTTAACATCGTTCAATCAAGGCAGACTACCTTCGAGCCGATCTGATTTTGAGGTTTTTGTTTTTTTGTTTGTTGTGTTTTTTTTTTAAGGATTGCAAATCCTCGATCGAGCTGGCTGAACAGGTTTCCTCTTGGCATGCTATGAGGCATCAGCTTTCTGGTCCAGCAGCTCCAGCAGTAGAAAGCTGTGTTTAGAAACACGATTATATGTGTGTCCTTGGTTCTAATATATTACCAGTGAACGGAATAACAGCCATTATGAGAAGATCCACGTTTGAGACCGAAGATTTACTGTAGGTGAAGTAAGGTGTGTGAGTGTTTTACAGCTGTGGTAGGAAGGCTAGTGGCTTGGCTATGAGTCAAATAATCCACACGTGAGGGTTTTGGCACCAATGTCTATACTCCTGCTAACAGACATGACAAAAGAAAGCAGTGATTTTGTTCTCTCAGAGCATGCCGGGCAAGAGAAGAGCGTTCCAGCCGATTTAGACGTATCGGAGCTAAATAAAATTTCCTTAGCAAATGCTGTTACACAAAGCTAATGATGTGTACAGAAAAAGTCAGACAGGCTGGAAAGTTTACAGCTACGTTTCTGCAACAGTGCCAACGATAAGCATGGCATTCTTTTGCCTCTTACTTGAAGGTAATTGATTTCTAAATCACATGCTTGATCAATAAACATTCTGGGATATTAGACTTATCCTGCATGGATTTGTCCTTGACTGAAAAGGATTCCTGAAGGACGCTATTATATTCACATAGAACAGAACGAATGCCGCAAGGCACATCCTTTTCCCAACCTTTAGCAATAGCGACTTTTAAAATCGGTTGTTTTGAGCTGCACAAATGACCTCCAGTGTCTCTGGGTTCAAAACCATCTGTCGTTTTTCTGATCGCAGTTCAGTCCCTGTTTCCAGAAGTGTGTTGACGGAGGTCGAGTGCGTTGCGATAAGGCGGCCAAACTGGAATTCGAACTGTCACTACTCTATTGTTTTCATGTTAATGTGGTTTCATTGTGACACAATTTTCCAAAAAAACATGTACATTTTTATTTCCTTTTTTTTTTTTTTTTATAAAGCTGAACCTTTCCTCAACCTTTGTGTTTGTTTTTCTTATTTCTTATGGTGTGGCTGGTATTTAAGACAAGGGCAAGACATCGACAAGCGTGTTCATATAATAAACGGATATCTCTTTCTTTGCGTTATCAGGAGCGTTTTAATTTAAGCCGATTTATTTATAGCCGTCGTACATGGAAATCTTATTTTTTTTTTTTTTTTTTTTTTAAAGTACATATTAACAGCTACGGTGTGCGAGATAGCAGCAGACACCCCTCCCCCCAAGCCCGACAGACATCTTCAGTTTCTCGAGGCGAGTTTTCTGCCTAAAGTTTACATTTCTGTTTCCCCTTTCACCGAACAACGTCTTCCTCTGTGTATTTAGAGGAAACCATCATGGTCCTGCCTTTTGCTTTTGACTTTGCTTTTCTTTCACCTTTTTTTTTCCCCTCATAACCTTCACCAGACTCCCACACCCACATTTCACAACAAACTCCAAGATCCACCAAAAACAAAGCCTTTCCTTTTGCCAGTTTCTGGTTAACTGTCATACGTGTAAGTAATCATCTGAAATAGCCAACTTCATGCTTTTTTTTTTTCCCCTCTGGTGAGAATTTTCCACAGCACAGCAGCAGTGCTCTCAGGAACGTGAAAGGCTACTGTATGCTTTCTGTCACCAGAGTGAAGTGAATGAAAGGGGATTTTATTTTTGTTTGATTTCCCTCTCACGCTCATGTAGTGTTTTGTAACACTGCGCTGTGGCCGTGTTTCTCATCGTGCGCTGCACGGCTGAGCATATCCCCTTGGTTAAGTGTGCAGTCGAAAGCCTGTGACGTTGCATCCTGTTCGTAAACGGAGGCCGGAGCGACTGGTGTAAACAAAGAACAGTCAGCCTTCACAAGCCAGCTAACGCAGTAAACATTCAGAGGCTAATTTAGCCAGCATCACTTACTCTTTATTTAATATTCACATGCCAGAATTAGAAGCTTACTTACAAACTTATTTTTGTTCTTTGTTAACTCAAAAAGTCCAACTCAGTTTGGTCAAAACAAGCCTGTGACATTAAAAGTGTCCTGCATGCTAGTAATTTCCATTCTGTGTGTGTGTGTGTGTGTGGCTTAGGGGATTTGGATTTGGGTCTGTATATGTGTGGAATTAGACCCTTAGCACTTTGCTTATCTCTTGTCCTGTTTGCTCGGGTCTTACAATCTTTCAGCGTTGGATCTTTCTCATGTTATGGGAAGACACATTAGCACTATTTCTCAATCGATTAGACTTCTGTCCAACACGGCAGGATGAATAAACTACAACTTAAATCTTTCTGATGACTGAATAGTACAGCCTCTACAATCCAGCTGTTTTACCAAGCAAAAAGAGCTCTAGGTAGCGCGTGTACTTTGCACAGGGAAACTTTTATAATCTTCGTTTAAATAAGGTTCTTTTTTTTTGTCTGTACTAATCGGTAACTACATGTGTAATTACATGTCAGAAATAACACCGATAAAAGGTAATATTATTGTACACCGACACGAGCGTGTGCTATGAAATCAAGTATG
This sequence comes from Tachysurus fulvidraco, assembly GCF_022655615.1. Lineage (NCBI taxonomy): Eukaryota > Metazoa > Chordata > Actinopteri > Siluriformes > Bagridae > Tachysurus > Tachysurus fulvidraco. Next base: position 23,919,637 of record NC_062519.1, read on the forward strand.
GGAAGGAAAACTGGAACAAGTCATTGTTTTGAGACGTTAAGGCACGAGGCCGAATGAATGTTCTCATTATTAAGACATGACAAATGGTATATTTTGACAGTAACAATCTTGTACAAATCTAAGTGACTTTTATCGCCTCGGACGGTAAGTTAACGATTAGCCCTGATTTTGCAGTTTATCGAAAAATTTGGATCAATTTTGACAAGAAGTAAAGATGCATCCCAAGGATCTGACTATAATCTATCACCTTACACTATCTACTCTACCATCTAGTGTGCGGATTTTAGAATGGTAGTAGGGCTGGGCGATAAAACGATAACGATATGTATCGCGATAGACAGGTGATCGATATCAATAAAAAATGTGTTCGATAAACCATTTGACTTTTTTTTTTTTTTTTTTTTCATCGGAAGAAAACGGAGGTTGCGAAGCAAGTTTGGTTGCATTAACAAAGGCACTCACTCTCTGGTAACCTAGCAATGTAGGGAGTGACACTCTAACAGCCAATCATGTAACAGTATCATGTTTGGTTGCGCCATTCCGTTGTCTCGTGTGATTTGAAAACTGCATCGGGGGGATTAACTCTTCTTCCTTGTCTAGGGTTGGAACTTTACCTTCCACCGTGCTGGTTTTCTTTATGAGACGCCCATGTTGTTTCACGTAAACACAGCTGTACCGACATAGAATCGGGACGACGATTTGTCAGCGTGATAAGCGTTCGTCACGGTATATCACGGACGATACGATACGGCACGACCCTTATTAAGAGTATTGTAACGAATGCTAGCTTGTTGAACGTTGAACATGCATTTGGTAGATTTTATATCACCTCGATGAACTTTTAAAAAAAATTCTACTCTACTCTGACCGAAAGCTAGAACACGTGATGTAGGTGACGGGAACGAGGCTCTCGAGGCACAGGTTAATATCAAAGTAATCAAAAGACCCACACGAGTCGTTCCAGCCTCCTTTCTTTCTTATTTTGTTTTATTATGAAGGAAAATGTCTGCTATTTTTGGGGTGCTTTTGATTTGCTGATATTTTGATGTTAAATTGCGACACAGACCGGGAATGACTCGATAATGCCGATAATACTAGCTTTACCGAAGCTCATGGCAGCATAATAGCGTCTAGAGATGATGAAATCACTGTATCACACAAGCCTAGTTATTAGTTGAAATTGCACCAAGCAACAGCTAATGAGGGGGAAAGCGGATACTCGGAAGACAAGATGGGAACAATAATAGGTGTTATTACAGTCAACATTACATTCACGTCATAGAACCGTGGATTCGGAAAAGGTCACGCAGTCCGATCCTTCCCGTCGATCCAGCGCACAGCTATAAATGAAACAGTTCAGAGTTCGGTTATTATGGTAATCTTAATGACACATACATACCAGTGTATGTCTGATCTCCATAACTGTGACCTATCATTTATCTATATGGTAACTAGCATCAATGCTGATTGATGATTTGTCAATTAAATGTCTTTTTTTTTTTTTTCTTCTTATGTTTGGAACAGCGGAAAAAGAAGAATGCTGTCGGACCAAGGAGAATTTCTATAATTGATTTCTACTAAGATTTCTCTGTTTCTCTCGTCCTTCTTTAGGCTCTGGAGCTCACAACTCGGCGTCAGATGGAGCTTCTTCTTTCTAAAGCCTCCTTCCGTCTGTAGTGTTGAAGAGGGACGGGTCTTCGACACAATCTTTCATCAACTTTTCTCAGGTTTAAGTAGAAGACTTTTCTAGGAGTTGTACCGCGAGTCCGCTTTCCGTTCGTAGAATTCACTCCGTCGTTCAACGAAGGCAGCATCCGTTGCAATCGAGGTTTTGAAAACCTGCCTGGTGAGGAAGGGGCAAAGGAAGCGATATTTCTTAGCGTCCTGTTTGCCTGGAGATGAAGCTGCAGGCAGTTATGGAGAACTTGCATAGGCAACAGCAAGCCAGGCTGCTCTTGGAGATGGAGCAGCAGCAGACGGCTTCATTTCAGAGCTCCTCCCCAACAAGCAACGAGCTGAAGCTAAGCGCCAACTCGGACACGGAGCATGCTCAGATAGCGGCTCTGGCAGCCATGAGGGCTGCGGCAGCCGGACTGCAGAGACGACCGATGCCTGACAGTCCCAGGTCCAACCACAGCACTGCCGGGGAGGAGGATGAAGTTGAAGGAGATGAGGAGGAGGAGGAAGACGAGCATTACAAAGACATGATGGGATCTGATGAAGAGGAGCAAATGTACGTACGGTCGTAATTACCAAGGCTAATTTGTTTGTAATTGGTTTAGTGTAATAAAGATGTATTATTGCTATAACTAGGGAACTGCTTGTCATTGTTTATATGATACACAACAATGTTGTTGTTGTTCTTGTTGTTGTTGTTGTTAATAGATGCCTTCAGTAAGTTTATTAAGTTCAGCAAGTCATTCGTACGAGTCCGTTTAGTGGACGCGAGTTATATCCACAATTGTAAAAACAACCTCTGAAGGATTGTTGAACTATGAAAAAATGCTTTGAGTTGTTAACCTATGGCCATTTAGCATAGTCGTTATAAAGATTATAGAACTTAGCTCAGGTTGTATGCTTCAGCTGCCACATATCATTAGTCCTACATTTCAATCAATTCTAGAAAGCAGAAGTGGGACGAGGATGACTTTGAGGGGGAGATGGAGGAAGACTTCGATGACGACATGGCCGAGGAAGGACTGCGGATGAGCCGTGAAGCAATCACCCCAGGCCGAGGCATCCTACTGCTGCCTCATCGTCAGCTCCATCCGAACTCTCAGCTGCTGAAGGCACGATCAGGGCATGAACCTGAACCGCGGGCCTCAGTTTTCCCAGCTCCGCCCTCTCAAGGCCAGCAACACGGCCAGGACCACACAGACTGGACCTACGAAGAGCAGTTCAGACAGGTATGTTTGCGTGTGTGTGTGTAATGTACTAAACATTGTTTAATCATTCTTACACTTCTACAATGTCCAGCAGCGACACAGCCGACCTTTGCGTGTTTTGTACAGAAACTCTAGGGTTTATCTTTAAAACCAGCTACTATCATTTATCACTTCAAGAGAAGCCAAAAGAGAGGTCACTCTCTCTCCAGTGAATCAGTAGATGAGTCAATTAGACTGATCGAGACCTCTGGGGTTTTGAGCTCTCCTATATTAGCTGACACACTCATCAGCCGTACCCTTGCGTCGACTCGTACGGCACTCGCTTTTCGTCCATGGAGAATATTTATTAGAGAGTATTAACGCAGAAGAAATAGTTTTTATATACATTTGGCTTAACTAGCATTAGAATAGTACATATTTAACATCATATATATTAAATAAACGTGTCGGAGAAATAGTACAAAACATGTCTCTGACATGTCCGTCATGAAGCTGGCGATATTGTAGATGTTACATCACAGACTGGTGAAAAGGTTATATTGAAAACGCATCGTGTCGATTTATTTATTTTTCCTCATTTCTACACCACCCGAAAATCGTGTGTGTGTGTGTTTGATCGTTTCCTTATAATATTTGACTAGTGTGTGTTTCAGGTCTTTGTACATATAATTAGATCGCATTTAATAAGATGAAACAAATACAGCTGAACGAGGGCGCTGACCCTTATCGTGTCTTTCACGATTAGAATTTTATCTGATCAGCGATTTCTGATTCCTTCATTACATTTGTACCAAGTTTGTTGAC
>NC_062519.1:23928325-24020825 GCF_022655615.1 Tachysurus fulvidraco
AAAGTGTGTGTGCCTGTATGTGCGTGCGTGCGCCTGTGTGTGCGTGTGTGCGCTCGACTGTGCGCGTCTGTGTGTGTTGATTAGGTTCAGAAACGGTGGTCAGCTCTCCTATGTTTCAAGATTTTTCTACTGCTGATACAAATAATTGTCCTGTCTTGAGGTGACTGTAAAGATGCGTCCCGTTTCCTCTTTGCGCTGCCACGTGTGATTTACATGTTTTTACGTTTAACTACCAGTTTAAACCAGTTTGCGCTTTTGAAGCCAAAACACAGTCTGTGTTGAGTGATCATTTCAGACTGGTTAGTTATGAGCTCTCACAACGGCTTATTCATTGGGTCGCATATGACACACACACACACACACACACACATATTTGTGACCGGTCTATTCTCTGTTATCTGCGTCAATGTGCAAAACGTTTTTAAAGTATTCAAAGGATTGTTATTGCAAGCTTTTTTTTTAACAGCATATTTGGTCACATTCTCATATTGCACAATATTTCTGACGTAAGAGAGGAGGCAGAAGATGCCTTTGATGTCTCATCTGTATTGTAAATATGCCCAGTAGGACAAATGGAGCCCAGATGGACAGTAAAGCAGACATGTCTTTTAAAAATTCATCACATCCCTCCACGGTGTGCTCCCATTTAAAGGCTTTCGTATTAAACATTGATGCTTGAGGTGGATAGGAGAAGGCAGAGCTGACTTGAAACCATTGCACTGAATTAGAGATTACTTTGTGTGTGTGTGTGTGTGTGTGTGTGTGTGTGTGTGTGTGTGTGTGTGTGTGTGTGTGTGTTTTCATGCCATAAAATTGAAAGTGGTGTCTGATCTGGCATTAATTTGTATAATATTTGACTAGCTTGTGTTTCATGTCTAAACCATCAATTTTTCATTTTTCCCTTTTTTTTTTTGCCATTGCATCATCACGTAGCTGCTCTGAAACAAACCGATTTCTCCTTCCGGCTCTTCCTGCTTTCTTATTGAGCGCTTTTCTCAGAATGAGCAGGAACACTCGTACAAAACACTCGCCGCATCCAGCTGAACGAGGCAGATGTCTCACTACAAACACAGCTATTGAAGAAATCAGACATCGATCAGATAAATTGTTAATTATGGAAAACATCATTCAAGGTCTTAACTGAAAGGAGTCTTAATCTTAAGCCTCAAATGAACAACTGTGAAAAATGTGCGTCATGAATACGTTTGCTAAATATATTTCCAGTATGTGGAACACACCTCCGTGTTTTACTGACCTGTGTGGTTTTGTCTTTATTTGTATCGGTAAACTTCATGATCTGTTCAAGGAAGCTGCTTTTGGCTGCTTTTAAATCTGTTAGGATCAATAGGACTCATCATGGCACTAAACAACCTGGAGGGGAAAAAGTCCATTCGATTTCTCACGTAGTTGAACCGGTGCCAAAGCGTACATTCTGCCATGAGGCGAGGAGTTGCTCATTGGCAGCAAATCCATGGGAAGTATTCTGCACGCTGCAGCCAGGCTGACGTCAGAGCCACATAACCTGTGGTTTGAAAAAGTGCCAGGCGTTCAGCATGGAGCACAAGAAGGTGGGGAGATCCACTGGAACGTAAACAAAGAAAGTACAGAAGCTTAGCAGAGCAGTTTTCGAGGTCTGCTGTCCTTTTTTTTAACCTCAGGATTGTTCCTTGTTTTCAAGCTACTTCCTCTTTTTGCCATCACGTTTTTGTGCGTGACATCCTCTTCTGTAACGTGTACAAAAATGGACTGTGAATTTCTTCAGACTTCTGGTTGCAGTATCATCTAGGTTAGCTTTGTGGAACTGGGAACATTAGGCCTTTTGTGCATTAGGTATGTAAGTTATTAGTCCTCGAAATTGCCGTACAAAGTGCAGCTCAACCCTAAATCTGACACACCTACAGCAAGTAATCAGTCTGTTGTATAAGGGCTGCAGTTGAATTCAGTAGATGTTCTGTTAGGACTTTTGGACCATTACCTGACTCTTATTGTGAAAAATATGGTGTTTTATCAATCCAAAAACATGTAAGTCGGCGGTAAATATCGAAGAGGATAAGTTGCTTAAATTTCCTTATGAAGTTTTTTATAAGCAGAAGAAAGAATGATGTTAAAGAAAGGAAGTAACTTTGTGCATTGCTGCTCAGCCACTTTTGTTTCTGGCTAACAAAGTTGCCGCGTTTGTCTATACATTTCCTAGCCGTCGCATGTGATCGGTATGAACGTGCTAGGAGCAGAGGTAGCGACGTAAGGTGTTTTCAACAGAACCAGATTTCGAGTGCGGGTTTGCTTTCGCTAGGTCGGGAAACTAACCTGTAGTATGGGTAAGGAGCAGGCCAGAGAGAGGGCTGGGATTTGAACCGCTGGAGTAAGGAACTGGACAGAAAAGGTATGCCCCTTTTTCACCGAGGCAGTTCGAGTGCTGGTACGGAGCCAGAGCCTAATTTAGAACCAGTTCTTTCTGTTTCGACCGCCAAAGCACTGGCTCTGAACCAGGAAAAGTGGTTCTTAAGTAGCACCAAAACGTCGCTGGTCTAGACTTAAGAACCGCTTGGGGCGGGAGCTGTGGGCGGGGTTACTGTTAGCGCATTTGATGAGGATGACCTTAAGTATACTAATGTTTAATACACTTTTCCTTTACCGCGATATGATACATTATCAGCACACATGATAGTAGGTAGCTAGATGCTAAGGCTAACTTTTTTTCTGTGTTAACGATAAAATAACGTTATGTACTTTATCGATTGCAACCTCCGTTTATACAGATTACACGGAGCTGCACGTATACGTTTTATTCGCCGTGATGGCTCTCTAGTCGGTGGAAAGGCAAACCGGTTCTTAGAAGGTTCGCCAGTGGAACCAACTTTGAACCAGCACCAGCGCTAGCTCTGAACCAGGACCCGGTTCTTTCCGGTGGAAAAGAGGCAGTAGAAGTAGAAGGAATTAGATGCATTTTAATGATTGTTTTGAAATCGTGAGCAGTGTTGCAATAATCCGATTCCACACCGTAACCAACAATGACACTGACAGCTGCCTGGGGACGTGCCGTTTTGGGCTGGATTTGTGCCTCCAACGGAAAAGGTTTTCAACTGCTTAGTTGCACTATACTTGTGTGAGGTTTCTCAAAGACTCCAGCTCTGGAGCTGAGAACCTTGTATCTGAGGTACACATGAATTTACCCCAGAATCTCTCTCTCTCACACACAGACACACACAGAGACAGAGTTGCATGATGAACTGCAGGTCCACCTGAGGTTAAACGGTTGTCCATCCTCGTATTGATTAAGCTGTACAGGCTTTGGGAGCAGGGATGGAGTCATTAGATGCAAATACAAGCTTTTGTGACATTCGGAGGGGGTTGAAAGGCCAAGCCACAAGAGCTCTAGTATGCAATTGATTATTAATATGCAAGTTCCGTTTTATTGCTCATCGTATCACATTTAAAAAAATTTTTTTTTTTTTTTTTTTTTAGACATATCTTTGCTTTCTTTCCCAAAAAGGGAACCGAAAATTCAGAAGTGTTGCTCGTGCTGCCTGCTTACACTTGCGAGACCTTTTAATGATGTCTGTTTAATTTACAGTGGAAAAACAGAACTTTTTTTTTGTTTTTTATCTTCGGCACAAAACCTAAAGAAACTCGGACACGTACCTTTCGCATGCTGTATGAATGAGATCATTTTACACAGGAAAGGGAGCTAATTTGCAAATTCATTTGTATTTTGTTTGAACCTTTTGTCTCCTATCTGCTTATTTGGAATTCCTCGGAGGTTGATAAAAATGAAAGATGGCCCCAGGCTCGGTGGTTTTTAATTTATTTATTTATTTATTCTGTGCTAACTCATTCCCCACTCAGGCCTGCAGGTGTACTATACCTCTCCCGGGAAAAGACACAAAACCGCTACCGCTTAAAATTTCACTTCCTGCCCCGCAAAGAGCTAAAACAGTCTTATTTAATGTCTGATTTGCAAGATTGCTAAATTCAAAAGTCATTTGAATTATTAAATGGTGCAGATCTTTGAGTTTCAGGTTTCACTCTGATACAGTGATACACGAAGTAACATTTGCACCATGCAGGTGTTTGTTACAGCCCTGTCTGTGCTGCTGATTCACGCGGAGAGAATAAGGCCATGGATACGGAAGCCAGCGCTATTGTTTTCACACAATGCCTCTCCCTTTTATCAGAGACGCTCACAGGGCCTGCCTACCATTCAGCAACGGAGTTCTTTTATTATGATTCTGGGGCATGTTGAGCAAATTTGCTCTGTAAGACTGAAACTGGCTCACCGGTTGATTTCTTGCCCTTCCCCCATGCTGCGTATGGCAGGTGTGAAATGCCGTTACAGTTTCGACACCGGTGTCTTCTCTGTGTCCATGGTGATGGATTCTTGTTCACTGAATGGCTTTGCTGAATAACACAATGTGTGTATAATACAATAAAATGCTATATTTAGGTCATACTGTTATTATACTATTATAAAAAATCATTTGTTAAAAATGTCGGTGTGCGTGCGTGCTCACGCACGTGCATATTATATATACACACCCACACAAAATCACGTGTATGTGTGTATATATATATGTGTGTGTGTGTGTGTATTTTATATTTATTTTATTTTATTGTTACTCTTTTTTTGGGGGGGAGCAGAATTGCTTTGGTAGTAATTCACAGTTTTTGATAACTAAATTTTGACTACGTTGCCTGGCAGGAGCCAATCAGGGTTGAGTGTAGGAGACAAAATTGTAGTATACTATAATTATGTTTACCAATCCAAAAAAACAAACAAACATTAAAGCTAATGACATAAGAGTGTAGAAAATATTTTCCCTTTTTATTAAACTTTTAACTAGCACTTTAGACTTTATTCTCTCCCATAACTTCAAATGTGATCAAATGCATTGTATAGAAATAATGCTAATTTTTTTGTTCCCTGTGTAATTTATTTATTATATTAGACACCACAGAGATCGTGAAACCTTTTAGTCCATGTTCTTTAAATGTAAATGTATTTTGTCTGAGAATCAATTCTCACAGACTGTATGAAATGTAGTTATTATTATTATTAGTTATAGCCCCTTACTTTAGTTATAGCCCCTGAAATGCAGGTGTAGTAACATGAGTGCTGTCTTACATTAGCATTAATGTAGCTAATAGCTATCAGCACAATAAACATTTTAATGTTGTTGTTTTTTTTTTTAACTTAGCTCGCTGATATTTGGATCATCTTTCCGAAGGCAAATGATTGTGTTGGAAATGAAACATTGATATTAGGATGTAGGGTGTGGTCTAGGTTTAATTTTACCTCTGTCACAAACGCACACACACACTACAGAATTATCTTGCTAGCAGCTGACATGTATTTAAAGCTTTGTATAAAAAGTGTTCGCTTTACGCTGAATGCCACCCTGTGTTGTTGTCTGTTGACTTGTCTGTCGGCATCCGTGTTTGTTTATTTGTTTATTTTTATTTTTTTAATATAAAAGTTGAAAGTCATTGCACTATTAGACCAACATGCTAACATCTGGTTTGCTGTGTAATTTTTTCCAATCACACTGCTGATCCAATTGCTGACAGCACTTGCATGAAGACGGTTTCTCCTTTGTTTGTGATCAGAGGGATGTGTTTCCACTGTACAGGCCAAATATCCTGCCAAATATCCTGTCATAAAGTCTGAGGTCTGTGAAGGGAAGCCCGCAGAACAATGGGGTTGATCGGTTTTAATTTTGGAGCTCTCCATTAACAAGGCTGCTGTCATGGTGTAGATAACTCTTCACGAATAGTCACTGTGTTTCTCTAGTATTTCTGTGCAAAGCTTTAGTGTTTTCTGTTTTATATCATGCTCCCTGTTTTTTTTTTATATCAGGTTTTCTGTTTTATATCAAGGCATATATTCAATATTGTGCATCGATTGAACTGAACAGCACAGAAGAGAATCAGCTAAAAGTACCCAAGGAAAATTTTACATATTATTATTATTATTACGCACGTGATTTTATTTTTTTTAAATTATATTTATTTATTTTTAATATGCAAACTTTTTTTGGGTTCTTGAAAAGGAAGCGGGAGGGCTTTATAAATTTTTTTTTGACTGTGATAATTGCCAGAGCTGATAAGGATAAAGATCAGCTGATGTGCTTTAGCATGATTGTGTGTGGGGAGGACGACGACTGCTTGTAAATGAGAAGGAGGCACTGATGGAATTCCATTAGAAAACGAGAGAGAGAGACTGACTGACTGATGAAAGGAAGCTCTTTTGAGAAGCACCATGCCATAAATTTCTCAAAGTGCATGCATCCTGTAATTAAGCCTATGCTGCATTAACAGCCACCCCACCCCCCAATCCCCCTATCAGTCATCCGACCCCACCCCTCCTCCATCCCCCACTCTCCAGCAGCCCGCTGGGACTACTTCACCCCAGCGTCCGTCCCTTGAAGTCTTACTCTTCTTGTTTTGTTCCCAAGAGATGTAATAATTAACCTTTCCTATTGCTCCCTGGATAAAAAAAATCGAGGTCTTGTGTGACCATGAGCACAAGCTAATGGGCAGTAGTGTGAGCCAGTGGTATCTGCCTTCCTCTTCCTCTCTGGCAGCATTGATATGCCATTATCACAGTGAAGACGCCACATGCTTCTGTCAGCGTCTAGTGAAGAATTTAACCGCACTCTGTATTACTACGCAGTACTACCAGATAGCAGGATATTTGACTTTTATTTTGTTGTTTTATCAAGGGTTCATTGCTAGCATGGATATTAAAATCAGGTATCTTTATTATACTAGTTTCTACATGACTAATATTTTCCTGTCTGTCGTATGAAAGCAGCAGATTTTCGTGTGTGTGTGTGTGTGTGTGTGTGTGCCTTATGATCTCCCAGTGCAGTACCAATAGTACCACCTGGTTTTCTATTTACAAGATTTGTATTAACAAGAACTAATGGTTCTTGGGTGTGGTGTTATATTAAATGTTTGTGAGGAACATTTCTGGTGTCACATTAAATGTTTAACAAAAAATGTTGCATGTCCGCGAAATACCAGCTTTACAGGTTGTCCTGCGCTGATAAGAGCCTTAACGATGAAAATAATGTCTTGCCTTTACTATTGAAAAGAAATGAATGCCTTTTTTTTATTAACTTAATCATAGTTTATTACTCCGCTTTCTTGGAAACCAACCCCAAGGCACTTGTTTTCCAGTCATATGAGACCAGGTTCTTATCTGTTCCACTCAGGAGACAAATATGTCTGAAAGGAATTGACAAAAATGCCATTGCCAGGTCTGATAAAATCAGCCTTTTTTCTGCGATTATCCTAAACAGCAACACAACTAGCTCTTTTTGCTAGCGTGGTGGAAACTGTGGAATACAGCCTATGTGTTGTGTGCTGGTCTGTATCTAGTCACACCTACAATGACTTAATCCGAGCGTGACTTCATTGTTGAATTTAACCGTTGTGATGTGGTGCACCATAATGACGGTGCAGTTTCTTTTACTCCGGGAAACTGAACCCCGAGTTTTGTCGGCTCAGGTCTGGGCCTGCCCATGTTTTTGAATGTTTAGCTTAACAATGCGCCATTAGGTGCCTACCTCTTATACAGAAGGCGTCAACTACTTAAAATATAAATAACATTTCACAACCACAGCCTACATACAGACAGTAGAGAATTACACCCGGCTCAGATTTTCAACCAGTGCTGACACAATCAGAGGGACTAGCAATTAGACCTGGCATGCTTGTGTAATTTTGGCTTGTAGTTAATAATGATTAATGACTTCATTGTCTTGTAGAATAGACATAATAGAAGTGCAAATACGCAGCCTGTACATTCACTTTTGGTTTGCTTTGAAATAATTCCAAAAAGAAGACCAAACTTAATACATTTATTCTTATATTTATACAATAATAATAATTCTGTAATTTTTAATTTTTATGGTAACATTTTTGTCTGTTTTTGGCTTTCTATCAATACAGCTTTATCAAGTTTATAGTGCCTGCCTTAACTCCTTTCTCTCTCTCTCTCTTTTCTCTCTCACACACTCTATCTTTCTCACTCTCTCACTCTCTATCTCTCTTCCTCTTTCACCCACACACACTCTCTTTGTCTCTGTCTGTCTCTCTGTGTCTCTCTCTCTCTCTCTCTCTCTCTCTCTCTCTCTCTCTCTCCCCCCACAGCTGTATGAACTGGACAGCGATCCCAAGAGGAAAGAGTTCCTGGATGATTTGTTCAGCTTCATGCAGAAGAGAGGTACATAATCATTACAATGCTTCCCAAACCTAAGTTTAGTTTATAAATGAAGCATAGCAGCAGTCCGTGTTCCACGAACACTTTCAGTTCAGTCCGAATGTTTTACATTTTGGGAATTACATTTACATGTATACCCCTAGGTTTCTCTTCCTCTAATGAATGAGCTCCCAGCTCAAGTTTCAGCTCGATGAAGCAACATTTCTTTAATTACTGCTTTATAGCTGTTAAAGTTTTTACTGCTTACATTATGATGGACTTGATCTATGGCCTCCTAACTTATAGAAAACTGCAATATATGTGTGAAAATCAGCACATGCTCTAGCTTGGCCTTGGAGTTATCAGAACATTTTATCATCTGAGCTTTCTATTAAATAGGTTCCAACATACTGAAGTGTGTACAGATTGTTTTCCCCATATATAAGCAGCACTGAAGTTCCCTGTTCTTGCGTAAAAGAAGAAGCTTCGTCGCCTATAATGCGTACCACACAAACGTGGAACGTACACTTATCAACCATAACCACAGATAGGTGAAGTGAATAACATTGATCCTGTTACAGTGGCAACTGTCAAGGGGTGGGATATATTTAGTCAGCAAGTGGACAGTCAGTTTTTAGAGTTGATGAGTTTGAAATGGGAGAAATGGGCAAGGGTAAGGATCTGAGGGACTTGGGTTAAATTTCAATAGCTAGACAGTTGGGTCAGACCAGTTCTGGGAAGACATGGCACCAGGATGCAAGCCTGCAGAGGCAGTTTGATGCTCTAAGCAACGTTCGTCTGGGGGAAAACTTGGGTCCTGGCATTCGTGTGGATGTTGCTTTGAACTGTATTATTTACATACACATTTCTGATGACCAAGTGTAGATAATGTTCTCTGCCACACTGCAAAAATTGTTCAGGGGTGGTTTGAGGAACTTGACAAGAGATCAAGGTGTTGAGTTGGCCTCCAAATTTTCCCAATCCTTATCTGATCGAACATCTGTGGGATGTGCTGGATACACAAGTCTGATCCATGGAGGCCACACTTTACAACTTACAGGACTTAAAGGATCTGCTGCTGATGTCTTGGTGCCAGATATTTTTAAAGGTCTTGCGTGGTCCATGCCTTGATGAAGCAGATCCCAAACCCCAAACCTAACCCACATGATATTAGATAGTTGACGTTAGATGTTAACGTTATGGCTGATTATGTGTATAAACAGTTATTTAACGTAATACTGCCATCTAGGGACAAGCAGACAAACTACTCCCCCTACATTCTTTTCATGATTCTCTCCCACATAAATTGTGTTAGAGTTCAAGTAATTTTAATGGAATTACAATACTGTCCAAATGTAGGAATTCCCATTATAAACTATGCTTATTATGTTTCTTTGCAGGGACTCCAGTGAACAGGATCCCCATCATGGCCAAGCAGGTGCTAGATCTGTATATGCTTTACCAGCTGGTGACGGAGAAGGGCGGCCTGGTGGAGGTGATCAATAAAAAATTATGGAGGGAGATCACCAAAGGTCTGAACCTGCCCACCTCAATCACCAGCGCTGCCTTCACTCTCAGAACACAGTGAGTGATCTGTAAATCTTTACATCAGAAACCTTCATATATGTATGTAAGGAATAGAATCAAAGACAAGGGTGAGTTGTCTTTTAAATAACAAACCCAAAACCGCACAGTTTTAGTCTTGTGCCACATCTGCTTGTTCATTCTAACAACCTCGGATTTATTAAAGAAAAACATATTTTACAATCTTTATTATTCCTTGATGTTTTGCGGATGTTCCACTACGAGTTCAATCCTGTTATTGTGCACTTATTGGTTTCTTTATTTTAAACAAATCCTGAATAACAAATTTCCTGTGTGAAATCGTACATCTGATGCGCATGAAGTGGAGCTGTAGGTTGTTCTTGTTGGGGTCTTTTCTCCCGGACCTAATATTTGTAACCCCTTCTCTTTCCAGATACATGAAGTACCTTTACCCATATGAATGTGAAAAGCGGGGTCTCAGCAACCCCAACGAGCTCCAGGCTGCCATAGACAGTAACCGGCGAGAGGGACGGCGTCAGGCTTTTGGCGGGTCCCTTTTCGCTTACTCACCCAATGGGGCTCCAACCATGCTGTCCTCCCCTAAAATCTCTGTGCCCACCATCGGTATGGCTGTGGGCACCAGCGATACCTCACTTACCTCAGTTCAAAAGGTCAAGAAGGGTAAGAACAGTACAAGGCAAGAATGACGATATGAGTCAAGTGGCTGATTAAAACTATCTTTGAAATCTATGTCCCTGACATGCACTTTCTTCATTCCTCACGTCCTCTGATTAACCTCACTTGCTTTTCTCTGCTTTATCTAGAAGATGATGGGAGCCAGTCTCTGACTGCACAGGCCAACAGACTGCCTGGCACTCTGGCAGCTCAGTCAGTAGCAGCAGCTCAGGCGGTGGCGGTGCAGGCTGCCATGGCCGCTCAGGTTGCTGCGCTTGAGCAGCTGAGAGAGAAGCTGGAATCGGGCGAGCCACCCGAGAAAAAGATGGCGCTGCCTGCAGAGGACCATCAGCGGCTTCTGCAGAGGGCACTGCAGCAGAACCTGCTAGCGATGAGCACCCAGATGCCTATGAACATCCGTATCAACAGTCAAGGTAACAAAGCTTGAGACGTGTCCAAACTGAGCACCTTTTATCCTTCCAACTAGTGAGCATCTGAAAAGATTGTGACAGAAGAGTGAACCTCATGCGATGCACGTGAGAAGCTGAATAATCCTGCTGTACATGCTTGATAAATCCAGACAACGCAATTAACAGCAATGTTTGCACCTTCACCATTATTTCTACAGATTAGACCAGAAAGTCAAATCCCTTATTTATATCAAATACACACATAAACTCACAATTTTCAATACCCCATTTCATAAAGGCTTAAATTGCAATAAGCAACTGTTTATGTTTAAAAGAACAGCAAGTCGACTCAGATCCATTGTAGGATAAGGACGGTTGTTCAGTTGAGATAAAGTGCTGATGTGTGGAAATGAATGAAGGCTACAGACGTTAGCTGTACGTCGAGCTTTTATTCCTGCAGGAATTAGCCAGATGCCCTTAGGAGCGTATTTGTATCAAACCCTTTTCTTATCACCTCACTTCTATTGAGCCGGATAGAAGATACCAAATTCACCTCCATGTTCCTTTCCACGTTTTTTGGCCTTTTCGTGTGCCGTGACTCCTCTGCCGTGTTGTGTTGCTAAATAACATGCTAACATTCGCTAACGTCTCGTACTACTTCTGATGTAATTGGTTGAGCTTTTAAACAGGTACATCTTCCAAAGTATTATTTTCCCTCTTAATTCATTGTATATAAAGGGGAAAATGTGAAGACGTACCAAAAGAAAGATTTATTGGGGGGAGAAAATGCCAGGCTTTCCCCGAATCGACAAGCTGTTACTCTTAAATGGTGTGGAAATTGATCATTTTTGGGGGAAACTTTACTTTTGGAAATGCCAGGAATTATTTCTTGTGGTAAAGTGTCTTGATGTAACCCCCATCCTTTTCATTGAACATCATGTACCGCGTACTCTATCCTCTTGTAGTGAAGCCAGTCCTTTCTTGCCTTTCATTTCCGTTTCATGTCACTACTCTCATCATAGTATAGTACTGACATGAGTCATGCCAGTCATTTATTTTCTCCCTTTAGGCTATGACACATAAGTGTGTTTCTATTCTTAATCAATGTAAATCTGCAAGTGCTTTAATAGTAACTGGCCTGAAATTTCCCCCCAACTGTACCAATATGATCAAAGAAAAGGATTGGGGGAGAAAACTACTGGTATTCCTACGCTTAAAAAAAAATTGTCTGAAACACTGTGTAAGATTATGACAGAAAAAATGAAGTCATAGCGCTGACCCATTTTTCACCTGGATGAACATCTCTGTTTCTACCACTTGACACAGAGGGGATTTCCCCACCACCACACAGCAGAGTAAACACCATGTTATAACCTGAAGTCAAGTGATTCAGTTGCGTGTGGTTTTATATGACAAAATTCGTAGTAAACGTGAGCTTACTTTAGTGCTTCCTTCTACATTTAGGTGCGTTATCGTAGGTGGATTCTCTTTGGTTCCTTTTTCTCAGGGAGTTTTTCATAACCACCATCACCTCGGTTTGTTCATTACGACTACGTTCCAATTTTTCTCATCTGATTTTATAGATTTCTGTAAAACTGCCTTGCACCCAGTTTACCTCAGACTCAGGATCCACCAGCATCCAAGTTAGAATTAAATGAACGAATGAGTAATATACAGTGTTTGTGGTTTATCAAGATTTGTTTGATTTAAGGATAAAATTGTAATGGACATATTAACGTTTTATTGCAAATTGTTTATTGGCTTGTTTTTTTTCCGTTTCAGAAAGTAGACAGGAGTCTGCCCTTAACCTCACCACGAACGGCCTGAACAGCATCAGTATGTCGGTGGAGCTCAACGGCGTCATCTACACTGGTGAGTGGAAGATGCAACAAAAGGTGTCTGTCGATGTTCAGTGGTCAGGTCTGGTATATATTTCGTGTAGTAATTTGCTTTGCGTTCTAATCACACCGGCCAACGTTTGGAGTCAAAACACTTGCTAATAGTCATATTTAAACTGACATTACAAAAGAGGTCTATTGATTATATGAATTTGCTTTATGACTGAAATGTTTGTTTGTTTACCTTCTTGTTAACGGTGCATACAACGATCCTGTGCTTTGTTTTGTCGCAGGTGTGCTGTTCGCTCAAGCTACCGGTCTAAACTCCTCAGGAACAGCTAACAAAACGGCTGGAGAGCGCAGCACCCCTCAGCAGCTTCCTCAGACACCTACCTCATCCAGCTCCACCAACCCATCACCCTAAACCCCACACAACCCCCCGTCTCAAAGCTAGCTAAAGCCAAAAATCAACCTCATTTTTTTTTAAGAGCGTATGCCAAAAAAGAAAAACCTAGCAGGAATAACAAGTTTCCAGACCACTTGACATACACTATCTCAGGTTCTCTCTTCTTTTATTCACTCTTTTGTTCAGTAGCCAAAATGAACTAAAAGATTACAGCAACAAAAGAGTCTTCTGGTTAAAACAAACCTATAATTAATACATACATACATACATATATATATATATATATATATATATATACACACACACACACCCCTACATATATTTACATACATACACATAACCTGTGAATAATTTATTTCTTTTCTGTATACAGAATACTTGGAATTAATAGAGCAGTAGAATCTAGAAATGGTAGCACACTGTTTACACACTTTACACATATTCAGACTGATGTTGAAGCTTTCTGGAAAACAGGAAAAACATTATGAATGCAATTTTATCATGAGTGTTATATAAAAACATAAAGCAAATAAGGTTCGTAACTATACATCTATATCTAGAGTGCCTTGCTGAACCCTCTACAGCTTCAATGTCTCTGTGCTTTTCGGAGAAATCCTTCTGTGGCAAATACAAGAGACTCACCGAAACCCTGACTTATGATGACGACTGTGCAACTTTCGACGTTTTCTGACCCCGGCATTTTGGAAAGAAGGGTGAAAACGATTTTTCCCCCCAGTTTTCAGAAAACGAAATGCCAATTATCTGAATCGTGAAACGAAAGTCTCGTAGGTTAGGTAGGCATTAATTAGCGGAGCAGAAGCTAATAATGCATTACAAACGTTATGGAGGATATATTTTTGCAAGCCAGCGTAAAACTTCTGTGTACGTTTAAGTACGTTTAAGATTTGAAAACTCTTAAACAGGAAAAAAAACACGCCGGAAAAAAAAAACCAAAAACAGAAATTTGAAATACAGGATATGCAACAGATCCTGTCTGTTGAATCATCTAGAAACGGTAGAAGGAACTTGCCTGTAATGAAAATATTATATTTTAAGGAAAACCACATAATCCTTTAATATATTAGACTGTTTTCTGCAAAATGTTTGTTCTAGAGACACTTGCCAAATTCACACACGTCAATATATTCATTGTTATTACGCAGATTTGTTATATAGCAGAATTCTATATATTTCCATACTTGACTCCGTGAACACAGGAATCTTAAGCACACACCGTTTGACTGCCGTTTTCTGGGCTGAAAAATGAACCTTAAGAATTCCAAGAGAATAGAGTCCAGTTTCAGCATCAGTGTGTGAGCTGGATGTGGACTAGACGTTCTGGCAGACCGTTAAACGTCACCGAGCTCGAACTGAACCCAACGCGTGTTTTAGCTCGTAATGAACGACTTGGACCTGAACCTTTGGTTAGCGCAAATCTATTTTTTGTTGTTGTTGTTGTTGTGGATTGTTGAGTGCATTAGACAGACTGCCCGAGACACAGATTATGCATTATTCTGATTAATAGTTGTAATTATTTGACTGAATTTTTAAGGGCATGTTCACTAATCATTTTTTTTTTTTTTTTGCGGTCGTGATGCTTTTCTTTTTTGTTGTACTAACTTTAGTGTTACACCATATTCAAGGTCAGGTTGCGTATTGATTGTAACGTTTATTTCCGGTATCAAAAGGGCCTGGCTTTCTAACAAAATAAAATGAAGCGGTTTGACGGCTCTCGGTAGCACTTCAGCTTTCAGGACGCATTAAAGCCCGAAAATATACATGATGGCAAAATGTTCTGCATGTCCGAAACCTCAAAACAGACAATTCTTGAATTTTTGTCCTTGTGCTTTTTGACAGTGTTTTCTCTCTCTCGTTTTCAGCCTTCGTTCTATCGCATCTGATAACGTGGCTCGTTTCTTCTTTCACATTAATTCACTGGCGTATAGGTCAATTCAGCATCTCTCTGGAGGCAAAGGTGTTTATTTATAATGAATAATATAAAATAAAAAAAATGCTTTTCACTATCAGGACGTGAGGGTAGTAGTACCTCCTTCAACTCTAGGCATGATGTTGTTGTTGTTGTTATTATTATTATTATTATTATTATTAGACACTCGCTCTATCTACCTCAACCATTCATTGTACTGGACTTTAGCCTGACTCAACACCGTTAACTCATTCACGGGACACAAAAACTGATACACAATTTATATGTAATTTCGTTATTAGAGTTCATTTGCAGAGCCAGGTTTAAAAAAATGTCGAGATTCGCACGTACAGTCTGTGACACTTTGAGACATTTTGAGGGTCTCTTTGGATTCATAACCACAAGTAGAAGTCTAACTGTGGATTCTGACTTGTGCTCTGTCCTTCCTCTGCCGTATCATCTCTGGTTGAGGTGGCAATTACCAGATAACCTGCTGCCTTCTAGTGGATCGAGTGCCCTCCATGCCAGCTGAGATCATTCATAAATAAAATCTTCCTGTTTCTTGTGTTGATTTACTTGAGAGTTGGGATTTGGGGATTTAAAGCGTTTCCTTCTCCTTACTAGAGACATGTCAGAAGATCCTTCTTGTATTTTGAGTTTTAATATATTAGATACAGCTCAACCATCAAGTTGTGTTCTGTATATTTAACCGTTACAGCTATGTTTTTTTCCCCCTTCGCTCCAGTCACCATCTAGAATTAGATTAGCTTAAGAAGTAAGTGCATTTTTTGTAAGATGTTTTTTTTTTTTTTTTTGAACACCTTTTAAATTGTGGAAAAACACCCAAAAATGAAATTTGACAATTATGTCTTCACTGTGTATTGAATATTGCAAAGACAACCAGAACATCTCACACTTATTAAATGATGCCTTATGCTTTGACAATTATTAAATTTTTTTTTCTTTAGAATTTTAATGTTACACTAAGAGAGTTGTGATTTTAACCGTTAGACTTTGGTAAAGTATTGAGTATTGAGGCTTAAAAAGAAAATAACTGTGATATATTTCTAAGGTTCCCAAGACATAACATTTTTCTAATTGGCCACTTTTCTGTTCTGGACACTTCTGGATCTGTACCAGCTGTGGAAGAGTTAACAAATGTATATTCATAAACATGCACATACTTTTATTTTATTTTTTTCTTTTAAACAAAAAAAAACAAGGCATTTGACATCATCTCAGGAAATACACTTCTACCTCCGCATCTATACATATGTTCATTTTTAGGGATTTTGGTACATTTAGTACACAAAGATATAATTCTACCTTTTTATAATGGTGTTACAGAATGACACTTGTATCACTGCTAGAGTATATATAAATGTGTGTGTGTGTGCGTGCGAGTGTGTGTGAATAGCTTTTCTTTACAGGATGTCCTTTTGGATGTTATTGTGGGTTTTTTTTTTTTTTTTAATATAAAACCTTAACAATGAAACTTATTTCACTCAAATAAGTTGCTCAGAACTAGAAGTAGGAGTAGGAGTATGGGCATTTCTGGGGATTGCCTAGATTAATAAGTTAAATATGTGTTTAATGTGTTCTATGAAAATGTGTGGCTTTTGCGGTATCTTGAGGGATTGTGTAGGACAGTTTCCTGACACCTCTGACTTATTTAATCCCAAATGTGTTTGTGTGAATTAATTTTATTTGGAAATATGAGTATATTAAATATATCATTTTTGTTGCAAAGATGGTCTAAAGAAGTGCGGTTTATTTGCTTAACAAACGTTTTGTGACTCGAATTCAACATGTTGGGAATGTGAAAGATCATTAAACTAAAGATGGATTTCAGACTAATGCAAAAACAATTTCACAAACGAAACTTCTAATCACATCGGGTATATGCTGCCCATATTTGAAGATTAATGGATAAAATAATATAAAAAAGGTTGAATGTAGGTGGTTTCTTTTTGTGTGTTTTTTTTAAATATAAGTTTACATTTTTATAACTGTCTTTTGTGTAATCGATATAGCTTTAGAGTTTCAATTGTAAACATATGAATATATAATAAATTCAGATTTGGTTTATCATTTTTCCTGCTGAAGATATTGATGCTTTTAATATATAGATATACAGGGCAAGAAGTTCCTAACCTAAGGATATTACTGCTTTCATTATCAGGTCTGTCTGCTGTAGAAACAAGAGGTAATCATCAGTAATCATCAGTAGAAGAGCTGTCCTTATTGTGTGATATTAATTATATATGTGTGTTAATGAAGTCACGACTAGTCTGTTAGGGAGATTAGTTTCATACTATTATGCAGTTCATCTGCCATGTTGTATAGTGTGTAGGCTTTACTTGGTCGATATAACAGAGCAGGATATAGGATTATAGTGTATTACAGTATAATAAATTATTAGCTTAGATCTCAGCTGTTGAGTGTGATTAGAGGAAATGAATTAAACTGCAATGTTTGTCTCAAACCTCTTAACAAACAGCACAAATTTATTTAATATCAGATATAATTTCTTTCTCCAAAAAAACACAAAGTCATATGGGAGGGTGATTAGTTTCAGACTATCATGAAAATATGTAGTGATGGAGCAGAGCAAACTATATGATTATTGTACAGAACAGTATATTACAGTACAACAAGGTTCAAGACCCAAGAGTTTTATTGTCATCTGCACAGTAAAAAAGAAAACACAATGGTTTTAGACAGTACAATGAAATGCTTACTTTGCACTTACAAAAGGAAAGAAAAAAAACACAGTCAATGTCAACTTTATTTGTATAGCACTATTTAAACACATGTTGACCGATGTGCTTTACAACATCTAAGTATAAAAAAGAAATAAATAAAATTTTAATAATAGCAATACTGCTATAAAAATATTGCTATAAAAATGTATTAAAAAATATAATATTGCTAATATTGCTATAAAAAGTATTGCTGCAAAAAAATTGCTATTAAAAAATTGCTATAAAAAACACAGTATTTACAGTATTGAGATCTCAGCTGTAGAGTATGACAGATAAAAAAAAAAAAACAAGTTAACCACAATGTTAGTCTTGACCCCCTAAAAAGTGTAAAAAGTGGTGTTTTTTTTTTTTTGTTCGTTTGTTGTTTTTTTTTACAGAAAAATCACCTGAATCTGATTTACACAAAATACACACTTCTTACTCCTGAATTTAGGGAATTCAGGAAATTAAGGGAATTCAGGAGTAAGAAGTGTGGGTGATTAGTATCATACAAATATCCTGTGATATATCAGAGCAAAATATATGATTATAATAGATATATTATAATAGATATAGTACCGTATTTATTTGTTTGTTTGTTTGTTTGTTGTTTGCCAAAATTTGATGACTGATCATTACCACATTTTGTTAGAGGGGTCAATACTAACATTGTCCTTTAACTCATTTCTTCCCATCAAATTCTACAGCTGAAATTTCAGCTAATAAACTCTAATAGTGTATTACTACATGATCATATAGTTTGTTCTGATATTTCACATGATATTTGCATGATCGGATGAAATTAATCACCTTCCAAAGTTACCCTTGAGTTCCTTTAATTTTTGGCCAAAAAACACTTCATTTCTAATGAACAATTTAAACATAGAATACAATATCGTCCTTGAATTAAGTTTACAATGTAGATCACACCTACATTGTAAACTTAATTCAAGGACGATATTGTATTCTATGTTTAAATTGTTCATTAGAATACAATATCGTCCTTGAATTAAGTTATATATAAGTCCTTGAATTAAGTTTACAATGTAGATCACACCTACAATCCTCAATCTCTTAGATAGGATATGGCATGAACATAACATAAGAAAGCCCAAATCCATCAAAAATCATTTTTAATAATAAACTAGCCAGTTTTTCTCACTTTTTACATATTTTCTGTATCTTACAGCAGTGTTGAAGGTTATCTGACTATCAACACTACATTGCCTCTTATTGGAGAAATGACAAACTTTATATTTCTAAAGCTTCACGAACAGAAGGTGGCGCAATTAACCAGCTTTCTTCTTAAAACAGAGACAATCAGACTTGTCACATATTGGAATTATACTGATACTCAGTGGCGGTTCTAGGATTTTTCTGTAACGGGGCCATTAAGGGGCCACATGTTACATTCAGGGGCCAAGTACAGGGTACATTCAAGCACACAAAATAATTTATTCAGTACGGTGCAGATACATTTCGGCAGTCATTCCTTTTTCAAACGCTTGAGTGCTGCCTATCGTTTGGGGGTGGAATTGCATCTGTGATCGTTGTGAAAAATTATCTGGTTGCTCTTCTCGTCGACGATTGATGGAACGGGGGCCAATCAGGGGCCAATCATGATACTACTGCTAATATTAATAATATAAATAATATTCTTGTTCTAAAGCAATAATCTCCTGATATGAATTTACAGCATTGAATTAAATTAAATTAAATTAATTATTATTATTATTTTTATTATTATCATTATCATCATCATCATCATCATCATCATTATCATTATTAGTAGTAGTCAAAATAGAAGTAGTAGTAGTAGAAGTAATCAATAAAGTAGCTTGTGACTACTGAAAACATGTGAACATTTGTTTTGTTATTTGACTTTACCTAAGTACAGGGCTCTCAAGTTTTGAAGACAGGCAAGAGTGACATCTCCAACCCTCCACCCAAACACAACAATAGTCCTACCCTTTTCACCACCTTCTCTGTTGCCTTTTAGTTGATTTCTTTGAAAGACAGATGCAATGATTACTGCATCCGTGGCCAGGATATCAAATATGACAGGATTTTAAAAGTGACCTATAACATTGACGATGCAATACACTTTCATTTATTTAGTGCTAATAAAATTAGTAAGCCTATTTGGAGAGATGTTTAATGTGACAAAATGTCAGTCATCGTGTGATAACGAAAATATGACTAGGCCTAGACCAGTGGCCTCCTTGCCCCCAAAAGAAAATGTATGACATAAAACATTCCAAAACGTTATATTTGAATTAAACAAAACATATTAAATTATAAAATGTAGTGCTGCTGGTTAGTATCCTTATTTTTATCAGATGTAATTACAAAGAATTTATGATAAATTCATTATTTTATAAAATGTCATAAAACCTCAGGGCCCCCAGTTTGAGAACCACTGGTCTAGACTACTTGTTCTGAGCAGGTGTTGTCAGTGAACCGGGGCCCCCGGCACCATCTCAGGGCCCCCAGTTTGGGAACCACTGGCCTAGACTACTTGTTCTGAGCAGGTGTTGTCAGTGAACATGCTGTACATCTGTTGGCTTAGTTACAGACACTCATGAAAAACAGGCTGATTATCTGGGAAACATCTCTAACAGCAGTCAACATGTCATTGTTTGTGTCAATGACTGTCTATGTGAAGTAGTGAATCATACAGCTAATGTTTCAGTGCTTCTAATTCCAAACTATGGCCTGTGGCTTGCTTCCATACTTTTACACATCCATTCACTCAGTGATCAGTTTTTATTGTCGAAAAGTATTAACCGTAGTTAGATCTTCTATTACTATGTAAACTCTGATGAGCTTAAACAATACGCCTTGTATATCATCAGTGTCTTGTATTTACTCGGTTGTTCTGACTTTGTGCTCTCAAAAGTCAGAGAGACTTTTTTTTAGCAAAATTTAAATGCATTTACAGAACATGATCGCTATTGCTTTGTTAACGCACACAGAGTCGTCTCTCCTAACTTTGGCTCAGAGTTTGGTGACCGTATCGTGTGTGATACGCTCGCTGTGTTTCCTGCTCAAGTCCATTGTGACCTCACGGCTTCCTGATTCCTTGGACAAAGTCATACTTAAAGGCTATTTGAAAAATATTTATAATCTAATTCAAGTATGGAAAATTTTTGAAGACAGAATCATTCATTTTTAGATAACTTAGTTACTAAATAAGTTATTCGTAGATAACTCTAAGCTTTACAAATATCGTGGCTCTGGTGCTTACAGTACGTCTAATACTGATTTAAACTAAAACCTGCCTAGCTTGTGAAACGTGATGAAATTTTATTCAAACTCACTTACAGTTGGACCAAAAACAGGAACTGAATTGCAGATGGTGCTAAAATTCCTCTTATTTTGTCATGAAAGACAGCTTTTCTGCTTCAGATGCTAAAGATGCTAAAACTCTGGGTCACAGTAGAGCTATCTGTTGATGTGTGATCCACCAGTTCTGTCAAGATCCTTTTATTTTTTTTCATTATAACACAAAACACTATAATTCCCACAATGCCTCCATACCTCTTAATCATATAGCAGAAATGCGATGACTTAAAGGGATTTAAAGTATTAAAAAAATGCTGCTAAGAATTTGAGAATAATTCCAGCTTTCAGCGGTGGTTTGATGACTAACGTTTCCACTCCAAACTCAGGTTTGACAGTTGCTATTGATTTATGGATTTATTGTTATGGCGTAGAGCAAATGAAAAGGCTTCTAACTGTGAAAACACACTGTACTTTGAAAGTGAGTTCCTGTCCTTGAGTAAACAGTGTAGCCACACCTAGTCTAGCCTTCACACGAGCGTCGCTTTAGACGTTTTAATA
Source organism: Tachysurus fulvidraco (assembly GCF_022655615.1). NCBI lineage: Eukaryota > Metazoa > Chordata > Actinopteri > Siluriformes > Bagridae > Tachysurus > Tachysurus fulvidraco. The sequence goes on from NC_062519.1 coordinate 23,949,917, forward strand.
ATAAGGTCTCTAAGGATTGTTCAGTCTGGAACAAAATGGACTAAATAAGATAAGGACACAATAAGTGACATTTATACAGGAAATGAGAATTTAAAACTGTATAAATTCCTCTCAAGGACATAGATGTTTAATTCTGAAAGCACTTGCATGGTGTATCACTGCTGCACACAGAGCGAAAGGCACTCTGAGGTTCATTGCTTCTTTTTTCCATGTTGCTTCAGTGCAAGGCCAAAGAGCACTGCTGATAAAGGGAGGGTGAACAAACTCCCGAATTCTTTTTAAAGGCTAAACTTTGCTTTTCCACTCGCAGTGTTTTTGTGATGACCGGGTTTCCTGGCAACAGTCTAAGAGCTTTGAAAACGGGGGCTTTGGAGAGGAATCTGTAGGAGTACGTCCTGTCTGCCAAATCAAATGTGTTGTAATGGTGGTAAAGTGGACCAGACTGAATCATACACCAACTTGGGACATGTGAGCAGGATTTTGAATTAACACACTAACTTCACATTTACCCTACTTTTATTTTCATCTGGTGTCTGGAGCATCCAAACCCAGAACCGAGTTTCGGTTCTTCTTCTTTCAGAGGGTTTCATTAAACCCAAATGAACATGAGGTTCCCTTCTGAGTCTGGTTCCTATCAAGGTTTCTTCCTCATGTCATCTCAGGGAGTTTTTCCTTGCCGTCGTCGACTCTGGCTTGCTCATTACGATAAATAGTGTTTTCAATTCTTACATTAATTTTAAACTTTAAATGTATGTATTCATTCGTTTATTTATTTTTGGTTCTTATTTTTATTAGTCTTATTTTTTTCTTCTATTTTTTATTTTTTTTTTTGCTTTGAGACAACGTGAATTGTTAGAAGCGCTATACAAATAAATTGTTTTTTATTGAATTCATAGGAGCTCAGTGATCTATCTATCTATTTATTTATTTATTTATTTATTTATTTATTTATTCATTCATTCATTCATTCATTCATTCATTCATTCATTATTGGCCATAGCTTTCAGACCACATGTTGATGTGCTTTATTATTTTATTGTGTGTGTGTGTTTAGGTCTATATACCATGATTAAAATAAGTAATGATTCAAAGGACTGTTTGTTCATGCTTGCAGTGTATAAGACAGAGACCAGAACAGTTATACGTTTGCCAGCAGCTTTATTTTCAGAGACAGCTTTTTCCTCACACACAACAAGAAGTAGGTGGATTTAATCTTGTTCAAATTCAAAGCAGCTGTTTCCTGGGTCTTATGACCATGATTGACAATTGTCTATCGTAATCACTGACCCACTGAAACAATGCTTTAGTGTGAGTGTTTCTCAGAAACCAGTGCTCTGTTTAGCTGCGCACAGTGGTGGTGGTAGTGACCGTGGTGGATCCACCTGAAAGACAATCCACGTTTTGTTTAGAATTCGTTTCGATTATACAAATAACTTTCAGAATTCAACTAACGTCTACGATAAAACAAAATGATCGTTACCTGTGCCAGGAGTTCTGAGGATAGATTAAAAAAAAGATGTTTTAGTTAGCTTCATAACACATGGCTAGAGAATCAGATACACTTTATGTTATAATAACCAGGTCATTTTTTTTAATGCCTGATAATGTGTGATAACATGTGACCTTACCTGGACTCTTCTTTCTCCAGGAGGCTTCTGTATGTGGCGATTTCCTGCTCTAGACGACTCTTGATATCTAGCAACATGTCGTACTCACGGCCCTGCTGCTCAACGCTGGCTCGCACCTGTGACAACTCTGACTCTAGCATGTTAATCTGGTTCTGGAAGCCTGCTAGCATGGCACCGTAGCGACCATCTGTCTCGGCTAGCGTGTTCTCCAGAGCCGCTTTCTGTATAACAAATAGATAATAAAATAAAGTTATTTAAGAGTAAAATTAAGATGTTTATGCACAGTAAATTCTTTTTTCATTTTGTATGCACTCTGCCATCCGCATACTGAAAGGGTTGCTCATATTTTAAGCCAGGTTTTAAAATAACCTTTCACTTGCAGAAGTCAAAAGCAACACACACACACGACAGACTATTTCCAAGGTCCAGTTTTGAAATATTTGGCAGGATTCTCTATGGAGACAGTTACACCAAGGTGCTGTCCCCAAGTCCACACCCAAGCACCAGAAACCTTTAGCACTTCTGACTGATTTTACCTCAAAACGTCTCCACATTCTTTACTCCCTAGATCACTGGGTTTCTCTGGGATATGGACACAAGTTACACTTGGCACCCTTCCCCACCAATATGCCTTGTTCTAGTCAGCCTCCTCCCATCCGATTCTACAGTCCTTTCTCTACATATTATTCTCAAGTCACCTCTTATGTAACTTATTTTTCTCAGTTGAGCTCTTAGCTTTCCCTATTTCTGCCTCCTTCAATAATGTCCACTCTTTTATCTTTTCTCACCATGCTTAGTTGTGATTGTAGTTCAATTTCCAAGCCTTGCAGGGTTCGCCTCAAGTCTGTGAGCTCCGTCTTGGAGGTCTGAATGGTCTCTGTGCTCATGGCAACCTCCTTGTTTAGTGTTGCCGACTTAAAAAGGAAGTAAACACATATATTAGATAGATCATCTTTGTGCCACAACTAGTGACACAAACAATAACGATTATATGCTGATTAATAATGAAGTACCCACTCACCTGCTCATTGAACCAAGCCTCTTGTTCTCTGCGGTGTTTGTCTGTGATGTTCTCGTACTGAGCACGGATCTCTGTTAAAATCTTGTTCAGGTCCTGATGAGGAGGTGCGTCTACCTCCACGTTCACGTTTCCAGTAAGCTGAGATCTCATAGCGGCCAGTTCCTAGATGCACATGCATTACGAAGATGAATATAAAGGGTTAATTCTAGTGTTTCCTTTTGTAAATGTCCTGAGAGAAAGTTGAACATGCCTGCAACCATACATGGAGATTTTAAAAATAGTATCTCTGCAGCAGAGAGATTCTTGGTGCAATACTGTATTTGGCCTAATGTACAAAAGCATCCATTCCAAGAAGAATAACTGAGAGGTGAATACTTTAAATGCACCAAAAATGACCAAAAAGCAGGTTTCACACTTTCCAGAATTTTCCAGTCCAATTAAATTAATTTGACGTAGTTTGGTGAAAATCGCAGTGGTTATAAAATGACTAACCTCCTGGTGGTTCTTTTTCAGGTAGGCCAACTCATCCTGCAGACCTTCAATCTGCATCTCCAGGTCAGCCTTGGTCAGGGTGGTCTGGTCCAGCAGGCGTCTCAAGTTGCCAATGTCAGCCTCCACGGACTGTCTCATTAACAATTCGTGCTCGAATCTAATAAGTACAGAAAGAGCGTCAATACCATGTTTGCGTTTCTAATCATATTTGTTATATATTCAAATAAAGTCACTCTACCATCTATCGTTAAGGCTCATGGTACAACGTATGTGTTTCATAGCATAGGTTCACCTACTTAGTTTTGAAGTCATCTGCAGCCAGTTTGGAGTTGTCAATCTGCAGGAGTATGTTGGCGTTGCCGATGGTGGCATTCTTGATCTAAAAGGGCGACAATTATTATTAGACATTCTTGACAGAGCAGATCTTATAAAGCAAACCCTTCAAATATTTCATATTTAAGTATACATCTGTAATTCTACAAGCCACATGTTCTAATTTAGCACACAAACATCCAACATTACCTTATCCTTCAGGTCATTGATGGTGGCCCAGTAGGCACTGTAATCTCTCTCAGCAATTGGTCCTTTCTTCTCATAGTACTCACGGATCTTCACCTCCAGTTTTGCATTGGCAGCTTCCAGAGAGCGGACCTTGTCCAGGTAGGAGGCCAGACGATCGTTCAGGTTCTGCATGGTGGCCTTCTCATTCATTTGCATGCTGTCATTGTTGTCCAGGGCAGAAGACAGGCTGAAGCCACCATCTCTAGCCATGCCCAGTCCACCACCATAGCCAGCAGACACAGACCTTGCGATTCCTGAGGAGATTCGGGTCCCGCCTGAGCCACTTCCATAGACACTGAAGGCTTTAGGTGCGGAGGATAGTGAGCCCACACGACGCTGGCTGATCACAGAGCCTCCACTGTAGCCTGAAGGGCCGCTGGAATAGCTGGAACGCTGGTAGTAGCTCATGCTGACTAATGGATGGATTCAGAGATAAACTGAAGAAGGAATGGCAGAGAGGATGATGCTTCCCTGAATGCAGTTCTCCTGGAGTGATCCACTGTATCCAGCACTGTCCTTTCATATAGCCTGAGCCCTGGGGCGGGTCCTGTAGTGTGTGTGTGTGTGTGTGTGTGTGTGTGTGTGTGTGTGTGTGTGTGTGTGTGTGTGTGTGTGTGTGTGTGTGTGTGATAGAGAGATTAGAGAGAGAGAGAGAGAGAGAGAGAGAGAGAGAGAGAGAGAGAGAGAGAGAGAGAGAGAGACAAAGAGAGAGAGTTCGTATGTGTGTGCACAAAAGAGAGGGAGGGGAAACCACCAACCACCCAAGTGAGGAAACAACTTTGGAATGTGTGTGTGTGTGTGTGTGTGTGTGTGTGTGTGTGTGTGTGTGTGTGTGTGTGTGTGTGTGTGTGTGTGTGTGTGTTTGTGTATCCATGTCCTCGATAGTTGGGACTACGGGAGAGATAGTACACCATACTAAATGTAATAAAAGTCTTGAGGGTGTGGATTTTTTTTTAGTTTTACGCCTGGCAGCTTTCCTACTTTTATACCAGTTGGAGCTGGAATACATGACATTTCATCATGCAGATTTCACTACATGTTGCACTGTGTATGTTCGACTATGTATCACATTTAACTGTTTATACATTATAAAGTATGAAGCAGTAATCACATCACATTACTTACATGCACATGATGGTTTCTATTCAGTAACAGCACCCTTTTTTTACAACTGACATTATCAGCTGAGTAACAGTAATGTCCTACATTAACAAACCCATCGCTGGACCAAAGTCCTGCACATAGACTAGGATCTTATGTATTACTGCTCATACCTTATCTCTTAATTATCAGCAGTTGCTCCATTTGTGTTGTACCTGCCTGACTGTGTTACCAAAAATCAGGCTTAAAAAAGGGTTGGTACTGTACAGAGACAAGCCCTAAAGTCAATTATGTCATGACACAATTGGTTCATAATAGAAATGTGACATTTTTATTACTATAAATTAGCTTTTATTAGATTTTTTTTTTTTGTCTGTTGGTTTTAGCTTCTTTAAACACCCCAATTCATAATGAGTTGCTTCAACTTTGCTCCAGTCTTCTCTGAAGGATTCCCACTAGACTTTGGAGAGCGTCAGTGGACATTTGTGTTCATTCAGCTACAAGAGCACAAGCGCTAGTGCACCTACGTCCTGAAAGGAAGCGTGTTTTAGTTCATCCCAAAGGTGTTCGGTGGGGACGAGTAAGAGTCGGGGTTCTGTTCAGACCATTAGAGTTCTTTCAGTCCAACCTCAACACACCATGTCTACATGGAGCTTGTTTTGTGTACAGAAGTATTGTCTTGCTGGAACAGGTTTAGGCCTCAGTCCTTACAGTGAAAGGAAATTGTAATGGTTCAGCATACAAAGACATCCTAGACAAATGTTTGCTTTTAACAGTCCCTCATATGGGTGATATGGCCACGTGTCTGCATACTTTTGGTCATACTGTGTATATTTAATAGTCAAGTTTTAATCGTGTTAAGGTCAAATAAGCTTGCATTTATGTAAGAATCTATCATCTTCTTACATACTGTAGTAGGAAGAAATAAGATCAGGGTTGCTGTAGAATCAGAGCATTGACTAGGACAACACACACACACACACACACACACACACACACACACACACACACACACACACACACACACACACACACACACACACACACACACACACACAAACATACAAACACAATCAACCTACTGGAACATTTGTGGGAAGAAAGCACAGATCACACAGGAAAGCCATGCAGGGATGGGAGGAACATGTACAGAAACTGTATACAGATACTAACTGGAGCCCAGGAGCAAACCATGAACCCTGTAGATGCGCATCACCGACATCCTTCTTGTATTACCGTGAGTTAAATAGAAGCTGTCTAGTTTATTGGAGACTAATAAACTCCACAAATGAGATGCATTTGTTGGTTAAACGTGTGAATAACACCCGTAATTAACAAAGACTTTTAAGAATCCGTTGGCTGAAGACTGTCATGGCAAATCATTTAAATAGCATACTACATATTTATTCAAATATCGAGTATGCACAATTAAAGTTAAAGTATTGACTGTGTAGAGTCACAGTGCAGTGTGTGTAAAGTTGTTGGGTTTATTTTGTTGTTGTTGTTTTGTAAGAGACTGTCTCTATTGATGTCTTATGTTTTTTATTTCTCTCTCCTTCTATTGTTCACTAGTATGGTATCTGGCATGATACAGAGTTCCAGATGTGGCTGGGGGAAGAGGGGGGGGGGAGGCTGGCTATAGTTCAGAGATGATCTCACATCCCCTCAAATGCTGGTGAGAGACACACAACACCAGTCTTGCTTCACACCACTCCCAGAAACTGAACCCGAGAAAATTGTTTTGGCCAAGTACACACATAAAGATTTTATAGTTTTCAACTCAACATCGGAACCAGATAAGCCTGTTATGTACATTCTGTACTTATATTTTGCACGTGAGTTACTGTACAAGGAGTACCAACTTTTACACAAGCTGCAATTTTCCCATACAAAAACCTTCTAGTATTTTTATGGGCTTGTCCCTGATATTTCACTGAGCTCTGGTTCTACCTTTGTCTGCTTTAGTGTGTTAAGCTAGCTGAGACTCAGGAGAGCTATGATTCATGATTCATTGTATAAACAACACTCCACCCCTCTGTGCTTTCTCCCCCGTGTAGAGGTGTGCACAGCACTGGGTGATAACGGTTACTCATGGTTCGACTGTGGTCTGTTTGAAAAGTCAGCTGAAAGAGATCTTTAGCAGGCTCTTGACAACAGGCCTGCACAGGCATGGACACGGTTGATACTGTATGGCAGCACTGATTACAATGAGAAGTCACATTGACCACACCCTTCATCCTCAAAGCCTGTAAAACTCTAGTTTGCTTGGTAATATTTAACTAAATTTACAGCTGCACACAGATAAAGATTACAGCAAGATTAAAATAAAAAAATAAAAAAAATAAAAAAACCTTAAAGCAAAACTTGATTCCTTAGGCTTCATATTTCCAACAGATTTTTACTAAACTCTGCTGGAATTGTTCTGAAGTCTTGATCCTGACTTTAAATTAAACACATGCATTCCAAAGTGTGACGGTAATTTTTGGTTTTAATTCACATGTCATGAAAGTGAAATCAGTCTGCACAGGAAAAGTGCATTAGCATATCGTGCTTCTGATTTCAGCGCATTAATTCCCACAAATGGGGCACGGTGGTTCGATTCCCGTCTCAGCCTTGTGTGTGTAGTTTGCATGTTCTCCCCGTGCCTCGGGGGTTTCCTCCGGGTACTCCGGTTTCCTCCCCCGGTCCAAAGACATGCATGGTAGGTTAATTGGCATCTCTGGAAAATTGTCTGTAGTGTGTGATTGTGTGAGTGAATGAGAGTGTGTGTGTGCCCTGCGATGGGTTGGCACTCCATCCAGGGTGTATCCTGCCTTGATGCCCGATGACGCCTGAGATAGGCACAGGCTCCCCGTGACCCAGGGTAGTTCAGATAAGCGGTCGAAAATGAGTGAGTGAGTGAGAATTCACAAATCCGCTCACAGTGGGTGGCCATATTCACGTTCACCCTAATGGTCTAAAATATCTCTAAATGGGTGTTTGCTTCTTCATTACGTTTTACTTGTTGCTTGTTTTACATGCTATCCACTTTTACCTTCCTGTTTCCCTTCTGTGTAACCCTGTCTGTCCGAAAGCCTTTATAGTGCCATAGTAACTAAACAACATTCAAACTCAGTCACCGCTTTTGTATTGTTTTGTCATGAACTCTATTGTTCATAACAGGATGTGAGAGATTCCAGTGTTTAAGCCAGTGTCCTAACCTGCTTCAAACTGTGGATGTTGGCATTTATCCACAAATTACAGTTTTCACATGCAATAAGACATCTGATTTGTGAACATATCATAGTGAAAAAACATTCAGGTATGGGTGTGTAGAGCTAGCATGAAATGAAGGACTTCATTGTTCCCATGCTGGCATGGTTCCCTTTGTGCCCCAGCACGGTGTCAAATTTTCCAACATAGCCTTGGTGTTTAGAACCTGTTAAATGCCACTGTGACAAATGTGGAAATTCTACATAGTGTTGCAACAAGCTTACATTTTAGCTTTCATGGTGATACATTTTCACAACGTTGAACATTTGGTGCATTTCGTTTTATGTCCAGAAATACAATGATATTTATTGTTATACAAAATCCCTTGGTCAAACCCACAAAGTAGCTCTCTGATGACTTAAAGTGAATCACGCATGGATTTATCATCCCCAACCGACGGTGCCATGAGGCTTAGGTAGTCTGAATTCCTTATGCTTAGCTCTTGTTATTGCTTGTTTGGGGTTTTTTTTGCCTAAGACTGGAAAACCAAGCTTTGTTTAATATCCAACTTTCATGGACAACCTTGAGTGTCACGTTAGTGGTTTAATGAGTAATAAATACGTAAATAAATATGGTAATAAAACTGAACAAAAGCTGCACTGTGTAATTCAACGCCCACTTTAATTAAGGTATTCATAAACACAGGTTCTAAGAAAAATATTCAAATTCATACATAACCAGTTATACATGTATTCTTAGGATTCTTAGGATTTATATTTTAATCTTATTATTTTAATTGCATACACGTACACGTACACGTACACGGATTTAAATCCAGTACGGTTGTATGCAAAAGAACTAAAAATAAGTAAACATAGCATTGTGATGACCATAAAGTCAAAGCAAAACCCCCATATGAGACCAAGGACCTACAGGAAGGTTTGGACAACACAAGAGTGGTGGTGCACCATTTTACCTCACAGCATTACTCGAATAAACATAATGCATGGAAGAGTCTTCAGAAGGAAACCTCACCTCATTTGCATACATCTAAGTATGCAGAAACAATATCAAGATAAGACAGAGGCATTTAGGTAACAAGTGCAATGGACTGTTTTCACTGTTGCACCAGTCGGATTTGCACTTGGGTCTCCATCGTTGAACATACGATGGCTTCCGTATCTATAATGATGCTTATAATTATAAGTTGATTAAAAGCTCCTGATTACACAATTCCACTTGAATACATACAGCTGTAGAAAGGAAATTATCTAGTCACACTATCTTTTGACACCCAGATAAAGATGGTCCCCTTTTAAGTCTCAAGGTTTCTTCATCATGTCGTCTCAGAGAGTTCGTTCTCACCACCATCACTTCTGACTTGCTCAACGGGGATAAATAAACATTTCAACATTAAATATTGTAATTTCTACTTTACGTTTTTATATTCCTGTAACGCTGCTTTGAGACAATGTCTGTTGCTAAAAGTACTGCACAAATGCAATTGAGTTTAATTGGCACAGCCAGTCAAGGCCCTGAAGGTAAAAATCAATTTTTACAACATGGCTCTTGACTACATCAAGAAATTGACACACTGCACACTGACATAAACACTGTTCAAATCTGTGGGTAAATAATGAACCTGTGGTTATGCCAAATTGCCTTTAATTGTAAACGTGTGCAAGCATCGTGCACAGAGATACACTGTTGTATTCCTGCCCACACCTAGTACGTCCTAGGCTCTAAATACTGTATCTTGTGATATTCTGTGATCCTGACCAATGGTGGCTTAATGGTTGAATATTTTTTTTGTTGTTTTTCATTTTCATGTTCAAGCATATAAAATCATTACAGAACACCATTGCTTATTATATAAATGTTCACTCCAGTATTTGTGCACATAAGCATCACTCGAATCTCAACGATTTATTAGTTTAACCTCCCACTTCATTCTTTTTGATTTGCAGGCGTGGGAAATCTAGTGAAAATAAATGACTTGACACTGAAATATAATATACATTATGTATTCACTGCATGCTCGCACATAAAGTGGAAAGTAAATCCTAACAGCAAACGTTCAGATTGGACCTGGGTGGTGCTTCTTTTTGATACCTAATGCCTGAAAGCTGATCTTTGTGAGATCTACACCCATCATCCTATCCCATATTCCACATTTTTTTATTGTAAGTAAAGACTATAAGCTGAGTTAGTGGTTTTATAAACAGTACCGTGCAACAATTGGACAAAAAAAACAGAAAAGTATGAACAAACATATTTTTGTTTCCTCAATTAAACCGACTAAACTGAGCAATGGAGAAAACAAGTATAAAGTACATATTATTATTGAGTCAATATATGCCTGATGAACTTGACTTAACATTTACTTTGCATGCACTCCGTTCCAAATATTGGTTTGAACAACTTTTGTCTTTTGATACACCTAATTAAACATCTATAGAGTACATATATGACCAACACCCAAACCAAATCCACTTAGAGAGCCACAAATGTATTCAGGTGACACTGAAACAGGGAGTCGTCTCTCAAGAACAGGTCATATTTACCATATATAAATGGTCGAAGGTGGAAAGTAACAAAGAACTTAGAAAGAAAGAAAGAAAGAAAGAAAGAAAGAAAGAAAGAAAGAAAGAAAGAAAGAAAGAAAGAAAGAAAGAAAGAAAGAAAGAAAGAATACAACATCTTTGCAATTATTTTGATTACAATTACAGCAAAAATAATAATGCACTTGGTCTCATACAAAAGAATAATACACAAAAGTTCAGTTTGTGCAAAATAAAGTTGACAAAACAATAGTCTGAGACTGTGAAAACATATAATCATCCCTGGTTAAATTATTATGTTTTTCATGCTTGAGTAGAAACATCAGCATCATGACCCAGAGAAATGTCATTGCCATTTCACAACTCAACATCCAACCTGCCAAAACATGTACAGTATATGTAAGCCTTAAGCTAGGTGAAGGAAATACACTGGCTAGCTGCAGTACATGTTTTGATGTTTTATAGTATGAAATCTCTGTAATAAACATAATCATGTCACTACAACTGTTGTAAATATGCTAGTTGTGTTAAATATATCTGAGTGCTGAGGTAATAATGGCATTCTTTGGCAGATAGCTAACCGTGTAGCTAGAAACATGTGTATTAACATAAGCTAGCTTGTTTATGAACCTACATGTAGGAGCTACTGAAAGTTACTGAATCTAGCAAGCTACTGTTTCCAGCTAGCAAGCTTGCTCATTTTTCTGTCAAATGAAAATGAATTTCTAAAATAAGCACTCAAATAGTTTCTCACCAGCTGACTTGTTTAATATGACGCGTGTTATTTACTTTACTACATTTGCTCAAGTTAATTATGACAACAACAGCAGTGCTTAAACTTTTTTTTTTAACTCTGAATTATTGCAAATTTCTCTTACATGAAATACCCTTTTTATATTGTCACTGGTCTTAGTATTAGACACTTTGAGGTGGACTTGAATTCAAGGTGTCTAATACTAAGACCTGAAACTTACTGTATGCATGGCAGAAGTTTCATATACAATGATGTCTCAACTGACTGACAGGTAGAGCTATGGGAAAGCTATGGGCATGCAATAAATTAGCATGAGGTTCATGTGTTAGTATGATATGTAAGGAAATGCAGAAGTAAAGGAGGACATTATAGTAGAATAGCAGTGTATAAAGGTAGCATTACAAAGATAAATCCACACTGGAGAATCCAGTAGTTGCAAGCACTGGTCTGTGCATGTGGAAAGTAAAATGAGTCATCCTTCAGCATATTCTTGAGAAATGGGTAGTTGTATGTGTGGTGTAACATAGAGGGAATGGAACAAGCCTGAATGCCTGACCCTTACACTGAGGGTGTACAGTGTTGGCTAATAAACAACATACAGTTGTCCAGCACACGGCCTAGCGGCTTGTTTGGAGTAGCTTCAGAGGTACATTTGTTCAGATGTGCTGAAACAAATACCTTTAACAGGTGTATTTTTATTGCCTTCAGTAAAATTTCCAGTCAAACTAAAACAGACGCAAAAGATCTGAAGCTAGCCCGAAAAACTATTTCAAAAACCAGACATTTGAATGAGCAGACCGAACTGAGCTGACAGGAAGTTGATAGCTATTCAAATAAGTACTCTTTACAACCATAGTGAATAGAAAAGCATCTCAGTGCCTTCAGATTCGAAGAGGACTTTGACTCCTGTTAGCCAAGAACACAAACCTGAGACTATTATGGGTACAGACTCAAACAGCTGAAGATTTGAAAAACACCAGGTGATTTTTTTCCATAATCTGTGCAGTTTCAGTGAGAATGTGCCCATGATAGCCTCAAACTCCGGTTCTTGGCTGACAGGAGTGGAACCTAAAGTATTCATCTGCTCTTGTAGCACAATCACTTCAAGCATCAATGTTTTGTTCATGCTGGGATGCTTTTCTGCTCACCACGGTTGTAAAGATTAATATCTAAAGATACAGCAAGCAGTTTATCAAATACTCAAACCAGCTCATTAGGTATCAGCATTCATGCCACTATCAAAATCACAGAGATCACAATTTTCCTTCATTCTACTGAACATTAACTGAAACAATTGGCATGTATCCGCATGATTTTTGCATTATGCTGCATCCACATGCTTTACTGATTAGATAACTGAATGAATGTGCAATTCCCATGAAGTGGACAGTACAGTAACTGTGCTGTGCCTGCCATAGGAACAAGATAAAGTTTTCTTTCATTATGGTTAATAAATGTGTATATGTATAAAACCATAAGGTAACACAACTCAATACATAGTGGTTAATAAACATAATTTATCTTGAAGCACTGCTCTTTTCTCACACTGACAGAGCCGAAATATGTATGATTGTGATGGAGATTCTTCTAATTAGTGGCTAAGGTATTATAAAGCAATTGAATTTAATTACATTTTCATTGGATATCACTTTTAAATGTAAATTCAGGTTAGAAATTATAAAATAATGATTCATTTCTAATGAGCAAGCCAAGGAAAAACTCCAGAGATGATATTAGAAAGAACCCTTAAGTGGTAATATCGACAGCAGTCTCCAGAAGTGATACGAACAACAATACACAGCAATTTTAATGCAAAAAAAAGGACAAAAATCTATATTTTCAATGCAGGACCATATTATTTATTGTCAAGTCTCATGACTTAAACGGCGCTCGTAGTTTTCCTATACCACACCTGATGACGAGTGGACAAAATAGAGGTTTGTTTACATAGAATAGTCTAGTGGTAAAACTGTACATAGACACCTACACCCAGAGCTGATCGGCCCTATGCGCTCACTACACAAGTTGCGTAAGGCCCCACAAATTACACATGGCCCCGTCTCCCCCGCCTCATTTTAAAGCGTGTATTAATGTTTACTGTGTAGATGACATTATGAAGCGGAGCTATCCATCTGGCCATGAAAAGAGAAAAAAGAAACAAAATGCGAGTGAAATGCGAGAACAGCAATCGGGTAAACTTTCAAGGTGTCAAGTTTGATGTCGGCAAGAGCAGATAACAGTAAAGTTAAGTTGATGTGATTCTGTCTCTAGTCTCTATCTGACTAGCTAAATTAGCTGTGCAGTGCTACCAGTGCAAGTGTGAATGTGTGACAAATGGTTTACATGGCTCACGGGTCAGGCAGGAGGGCCCCTTAGCAGAATTTTGCTTGGGGCCCCATGGAGGTCAGGATCGGCTCTGCCTACACCACCCACAGCAGTACACCTACTGAATTGATAGAGCACATCTTTCCTTAGTCTATACAGGCTGTATGGGATTTCAGGAATGACAAGCCGTGTATACTTTTAGTTAAGTGTGTCATTTGTGAAGTCATTCTGTTGTCATAGTTACCTTAGAAACAAACCATAATAACCACTACGGTTACTTTAATTGTAAGTTCATGCTATTATCTCAATGAACCTACCGAACCACAGCAAATGTAACAACACAGGGATGGTGTTGATTACGTTTTAAGATACAATAAAAAAAGGGCAGCTTTTTCAAATTTGATCTGATGATAAACAAAAAAGAAATTTGACATTTTCTACTGTACATTGTTCTGAAAGTTCTGATTTGTATATATCTCAGTTCTCAAAAATGATATGTTATTAATGTCTTAATATAACCCTGTGTCCTGTGTATATTTAGGTTTTATGAAAGTAGAAATACCAAAGCAGACATTTCCACCATATATAGCAGTACATATTGAAATGAAAGTATTTTCCTCCAGGTCCACAGTGCTACATACTGTAAAGACACAAAGCTACATAAAACATTGCAGTACTAAGGGTAAAAAGTAAATTAGCCTATTCATATAAAGTGCATCTGTACAATCTTGTGCAAACAGTGCAAGACAAAAGACAGTGGAAGACAAGACACAGTGCAAACAGACAATTCAATATACTATTAGATGAATACATAAAATAGTGCAGAGTATACAGACTGTGTGGGTCTGAGAGCAAATATGACTGAGTGTTTTGTTTTGTGACAGCAGTTCATAGCATCATTACAAAAAGTGGTATGAAAAACAGTTTGTAACAGCATGGCCATATGAGTTTTTCTGAAATATATCATGTTTTTATTTTTGTTTATTTCATGAAGCTTTACCATGCCCAAGCTCCAAGGCTTATGCCTTAAGTAACATAACAGGTTAGTCACAGACTGGAACAGGCCATGTTCCTGCCTACTGTAGATACTAGTTTGGCATAGCTGATGGTTTTACCAGACAAGGTCAAGGTGTACACTGATGAAGTTTCCTGACCTGTTGTGTGTGTTGGAAATGTTTTAGTCATTCTTTACTTGCTTTGGTGATTGGTGAATGATCACTCCATTCTGCAGCTAAGAAGACCTTTGCAAAGGTGTGGCTCAAACCCTCACTTACAGCAGTTGGAAAAATAGACAAGGATGTGTTGGCTCTTTGCTAGTGTGGTTTGGCAATGTCTGCATTGATAGATAGTAACCTGCCCTATACGTCTTATAGAAGAGCACAGGTTTCAGAAACTAGAAACTAGTGCCTCCTTCTACTAAAGGTTCCTGCTGGTGGGATTCATCACCGACATCAGATCAAATAGCTGAAACTGCCATTGGGGTGCTAAATTCAGGTTGTAATGTTGCCCACAAGACTTGGGGTTTATGGCCTTGTCCAAAGTTTTCCACCCAAATAAATTTGGTTAATTTTGGGCAGAGGCTAACTTTAAAAGTTACATTTATTTTATGTATTTTTTTGTCTTGTGTGATACTATTACTATCTTCATCATTATTATTGTCATTATAATTATTATCATTTAAATTAATACATTTTCCTCTTTGATTTATGTATGTGTGTATATATATATATATATGTATTATTTCTGTTGTACTTTCCTACGTGCTCATTCATTCATATATATCCACTTCCACACCCAGTTACACTTAGTTACATACACACACACACACACACACACACACACACACACACACACACACACACACACACACACACACACACACACGTTTTGTTTTGTTGGTCTTTGTATTTGTATTTTGCATCTAATTTCTCTTCTGTAAATATTGTAATTGTCTGCTTGCATAATATAAATAAATAAATAAATAAATAAATAAATAAATAAATAAATAAATAAATAAATAAATAGATGAACTGGACAATCTCCAAAAAAAAAAATAAATAAATAATAAAAAGTTAAACCCAACGGTTCCGAACAAAGGGCTCATCTCAATGTAGTCCATTGTTCAGAAGAAGCCTGGTGGTTTCCATTTAGACTTGAAAAAGACTCCCTTTCAGATGTGATTTATCCCCTGCAACCAAGGTTCTTGTTCTTGACTGGTTCACATCAGCAAATCATACATAATACATATTTCCACCTACCCATCATCCCAGAAAACAAATGTTTGCAATTTTTTTTTTAATATCACATTTGCCAATCTATCAAGGCAAGATGCAAAATGCTATACCAGCTCATGTTGCGGGTACATATGCTCACTGAATGCATATGTAGAAGTAATTCTCTTGGTACTCTTAGAAAGAAGTCTGCATTCAGAGGTTTGACAAGGTACAAGTGGACCTCTTCAATCCTAAACAATTCATTGGTCAGGTTACACAGACCTGTGGTTTTAGACCACACGTGGGTCAGAAACCCTCCACAATACAAGACCCCTTAATAATGCTCAGACCTTG
The DNA here is from genome assembly GCF_022655615.1 of Tachysurus fulvidraco. NCBI lineage: Eukaryota > Metazoa > Chordata > Actinopteri > Siluriformes > Bagridae > Tachysurus > Tachysurus fulvidraco. Next base: position 23,966,119 of record NC_062519.1, read on the forward strand.
TATGCTCTAAGGTAAAAACAGATGGTTTTGCAGATGGTGTCCATCATCTGCATCTAGTACAATGCACAATTCCAGCTTTCTTGGAGAGACTAGCTCTTGTGGGATCCCTTGAGCCCATTGAGCATGTTAAACTGAATTGTGTTTCTGTATAGAATCACCTCAGTAAAATATTATGCTTGCCTTTTATGAACTGGTTGTCAGATAATTCTGGATTGACCTTGTGAATAAATCTGGGATTTCTTCCCATGGTCCTTCTTATAGCGGGAGCAAGAGCAAGCTCTGCATATTATTTAGACCAGAAGGTGGCTATTCAGTCATCGGGTTACTTTGTGACATTGTGGGAAGGTCTCAGAATGTGTGTGCATATACAGTACACGAGATGAACATTACACAACCAGAGTTACATATTAAACTAGAGATCTAACCATTTTACAGAACAGCATACGCTATTTATTGTATATTGTATAAAGGCAATACGATTATTATACTTTTTTATACAGAATTCACTGTGCAAAATATCAATGACTCATAGCAATCAGTAGATGAGGTGCTATTAACACAAAATAATTGTCTTCTTTGTTAGCAATAAATGAAGGGTGTAGTTCCAAACACGTCTTTTCATAATTACCACACCATTCATTTTAACTGAGTCATTTCTGGGTTGCTACTATAGACCTTTAACATGCAGAGAAGAATGTTATCTGTACAGTTAACCAAGGCGGGTTAAGAATTTATTATGCTGGAAAGGTATTCTGCTGAAAATCACTGTGTTCTTCATTGCACGTATTCTTTATATGATTATCTATGAAGATTGCATAACCATATTTTTTTTACATAAGTCCTATATATGACAGTCCTATATATAACATATATTTAAATATCACTAAATATACTATCTATATATACGTTTCCACTTGTTTAACATAAAGAATTGTATTACATTTCAAACCACTGGTCATTATTAAAGGACTGTTCCGAAGCCATGTTCAAGCAGTAGCTTTACTGCCTTTATGTTCAGTCAGGATTGACTTAAATATAGAAAAAGGGTGCTATAAAAGCTACCTTCTTTATATCTGTTCATATTAAAGACTTATTTTGTCTCTAAATAGCCTTATTAAACTCCAGTTGGAGAATAAGGATAAGGCTAGAGTATGTGCTTCTCACTGACTCACTCATTTTCTACTGCTTATCCGAATTTCTCGGGTCACGGGGAGCCTATGCCTATCTCAGGCATCATTAGGCATTGAGGCAGGAAACACCCTGGATGGAGTACCAACCCATCGCAGGGCACACACACACTCTCATTCACTCACGCAATCACACACTATGGACAATTTTCCAGAGATGCCAATCAACCTACCATGCATGTCTTTGGACCGGGGGAGGAAACCGGAGTACCCGGAGGAAACCCCCGAGGCACGGGGAGAAATTCCGCACACACAAGGCGGAGGCGGGAATCGAATCCCGACCCTGGAAGTGTGAGGCGAAGGTGTTTGATCTGGTTTAAATCTTTTGATATTTGCACATGGGGTGTGGCATTCGCATTCTTCTCAGTGCAGGGTTTTTTTTTGGCAAACCCATTTTGGTCCAAATATGCACTTGTTATACTGTCTACTGAGATAGACTTTAGCACAGATTCAATATCATATGAAAAAAAAACTTACAAAACAGTATATTGCAGCATTCTATGTAATATACTGTATATAAATGTATGTACTATATAGTACTTTGTACTGTAAGACAACTCTTTCTATAACAGAGTTGTCCTTTGGGTATGACCCTGCATTGTATGTGTATGATGTAAAGAAGCAACGAAATTGGGAATTTTTAATTATATTTGTATTAGTATCAGCCTCCCATTTTTATTTTCACATATTCGTTTGTATTGAAGAAAAGCAAAAAAAGATCAGTTCATGTATTCATATAAGTCATTAGTTCCTCAGGAGCGCTCGGTTGCACTATTATAAACAGTTGTAGAATGGACATTAATTCCATTTACATTATTTCCTGTCCAGAGTCACCCAGATAAGGATGAGGTTCACTTCTGAGTCTGGTTCCTCTCAAGGTTTCTTGATCATATCATCTCAGGGAGATTTTCCTCACCACCGTCTCCTCTGGCTTGCTCGCCAGGGATAGATATTAGAGATAAATAATATTTAAAATGTTAGATTAATATTTTTAAAACAATTTTAAACTTTAAATGTATGTATTCATTTATTTCATTTTATTCTTATTTTTCTTTTTATATTTTTTTCTTTTCGACAGACAATGTGAATTGTTAAATGCACTATATAAATAAATTGAATTTAATTAAAAAATATATTAGAATTAGTATGTTGATGGACCAAACAATGGAATTTTATCTTTCAGGATCCATAACCATTGAATTTCACTATCTGACCTCACACATATCTGACCTCTGCACTGCACTTTGACCATTGTAGAAAGCAAAGTATTAATTTGCTTAACTAATATGTTAATAGCTGCTGTTCTAAAGCTAATTTTAGTCAATTTTCTGAAGAAAGTGTTTCATATCTAAAAATCTGCACATAAAGCATTTGTTACAGATCTTGACTGATTTTCACTTAAAAATCTGGAGAAAAAAAATAAAAATAATCAAATAATCAAATAATTTTTTTTCCCCAGGATACCTTCCATTTCCACTAGGACCCTGACCAGGATAAAATTTAAACTGTGTTTTGGTGAATGAACTTTGACGACGATGGACATGGATGCCAATTGTGATATTATCATGTCACGGGTGGCAAGAAAATGCAGGTAGACATAGATTGATATACAGTATAACAAGAAAGGATGCTAAAATGCCTTAAATAGGAATGTAGGTGAATGCACCTACTGTATCTTGTCATATGCAGAAACAGCTCTACCTACAAATCCATGCCAGGTGCTTAAAGACTTGTAGACACAAGCAAACATTTAGACACTTTTGTCCCGGCTACTCTTCTCTATATATCTCTACCAGGATATCAAAATGTCTTTAATGTCAAAAACACTTAGCATGTATGAGGAAGCCTGGGGCCAAGGAACTTGCATTTCATTTTCCAAGTCTGCATTTTTTTATGAATCTTGCAGATACAAACCTTTTTACAATTCAGGCAACAATAACTTCATCATGCAGACTCTAAATGATCGAACAGAAGTCTTTATTAAGAAGGTGCAGTCTTTGAACAGCAGCACCGCTGAGTTACAATGGAAGACCAATGGATGAGCGGTCTGCAAGCCACACTGTTGAGTCCTGTGATTACTCCGGTAATGACCACCATTAAAAGCGTACAGGACCAGGTAAGACTAGAAAAGAAAGGGGTCAATCTATGTAGAAATCAAAATGACTGTGCAACTCTCAATTAGATAAATGTATGTTTTGGTTGCTGCTAACATATTACCTTGCTTTTGACTCAGCTGTATGTGTTACTTATCAAACACATCGCTAATTCAGAAAATTCGATGTTTAGTTTAAAGACAAATCTGCAAAAGACAGCACTGTTTTCTTTTCATCTAACTGCATACTTTGTGTATTCAAGTTTAACATTTACTTTGATATTACATTGCAGGCTCTTATTCATTTATCATTGATTATTTTTGCACTAATCATCCTTAACTAATCACTCTTTGATTACATTTTGCCTTTCTCTTTGGGATTCTTTTCCGATGGCCTTAAATGTTTTAGAAATTTTCAAGTCTGAATAATCCATATAGTGGCATTTCTACATTTGCTAACCGCTACACAAACTGAAAAATCAATAGTTACACCTTTATGCTTTAGAGCTGTTTCCAAAGTATAAAAAATGATAGCAGTCATTTGAAACGATGCTACAGAGTATGCATCTTAGGTGTCTTATCTGAACAAGGGCACGCGATATCTTGCGGCAGACAACACGGCTACATGCATTTTTGTCAAGCACAGTAGCATAAGGTTACATTTTTGTCTGTGGGTTTGTATCAGTATACCTGCATTGGTGCAACAGCAGACAGATTTTAATAGGGTACATATCTCTACACCTGCTCTAAAATGACAATGTTTTTGCCTAATTTTTATTAACGTATTATCCATTTTTGACGCTGTACGTTAACAGCTCTCAAGGGTGCCTAGCATAAACAACATGGCTGACAATGATGAGAATATTTTCTTAATTTTCCAGATTCACCACATGTTGAAGTCCAATAAATAGACTGCTCAAAAAATTCTAAATGCCAGTCTAGCTGTTGATGATTTCAGAAACATGTAAGTGAACAATATGTGTGCATTAAAATAAGCATGTAAGTCTTATTTTTCAGATTTCATTCCATTAATAATCCTCATACCTAATGACTTCAGGTAAGAGACAGAGCTATCTTTCTGTAAGACAGTGGAGATGGACATTGTCTTCAGCAGAAAGTATACGGATGAGATTACTCTAACCGGCTCAACTCTGAAGATGGAGTATGAAAGGCTAATGGAGAAGCGCATCCATCTGCAGAATACCCATTTGTCATTTATTTTAATTTTATTTCTCATTTTTATTTATAGATCTTTAAATGACCCCACCATACATACATACCTGGCAGGGGCAATACCATGGTCAAGGAGGTGGTTTGCCCAAAGTGAGGCTCAGCCATTGCAATCGGTGTCACCGAACTAAACTGAACTAAAATTCCCCAAATGCGAGAATCTTGACTGTACCATTTGATTGTGACAGTAGTGGCACAAGTGGTTATAGCTCTGGGTTGTTGATCAGAGGATCATGGTTCAAGCCCCAGCACTGCCACTGTTGGGCTATTGACCAAGACCTTTAACCCACTGCTATAATATACAGTATATGTGACAAAATAAAGGCTTCTGTTCTATTAGGTTTGTCATATAATAAACAAGGCGTACGTTTTTAAGCATCAACTGGGCAGTAAGTCAGGGCTAAAGTCTTATATTATAATACTCAGTCACCTTTTCCTGTTGTATGTTATTGCTCTTTACATGTCTGAATGATTTCACCAATGAATCAATTTAATACGATATGGCTATCTCTTTAACCGTAAAGAAAGGTGTGTCCGTCTTCATATTTGCCCCGGCATTCCAGCGCTGCCACCAAACTCCACACAAATATACCCTGGAATGTGCAGAGAGCGTGTTTCAGCCACTTCTTTAATCCTGAAAACTTCTACTCAAAATAAAATCTTTGGCAACTGGTTTGACCAAAAGTAATAAGCATCAATTAATCATCATTAATTAAAGTGTAAAAATGTGTTAAGAGGCATAATCACTGATCAGGTAACTTATAAGAAACAGTACATATGGTTTAAGCTGTAAAAGAATCTGATCTAACTACAAGGTTCAAATATAGACTGGTTCTCATACTAACTTTCAGCCAAGTTAAAAAAAACATAGTCAACCAAAACACTGAGGTCTCTACAAGGGAAGCAGTGTATGACTAATGCTGCACTCTTTCCCTTTCCCCTTTCGGGTGTTTTTGCTCTCCTCTAATCTGCATTTTTTTTCAGTTTCGCCTTCCATTCGCTCTCAAACTAACCTTCACATCATTTATTTCAGAATACTACATTTTACATAACATTTACAAGAAATAGAAATTTATTTGGCATTAGCTGGTTTCTGTTTGACATACCAAAGCCGTGTTCAGGAAAAACCATAGTTTACTGTGTCCATGGTTGCCATGGTTACTATGACTGTATGACCATCATATTTCTATTCATACTATAACAGTGGACATACTGTAAGCATCATAGTAAAGCCATGGAAATATGGTGGAAAGAAGAGCAAAGACAGTTAATGCTAGATATAAAAAAGTGTGCCTAAATACGTAGTCGATATAAAGAAGTAAATTAAGGTAGAATTCTGGTTTAACGTATGACAGTCATTGTGAATCGTTGTGGGGAAACACAGTCACGTCACGAAAGATTTATGGTTTAGTTCATTTCAATAGCCGTAAAAAAAAATCATAGAGTACCATATTAAAAGTGTAGTTTATGCAGAGCAATAAAAGTGCATACAGTATGTGGGTGAAAGTTAATGAAAGGAGGTAATGCTGACTGGAATCTGGTTAGACAAGCAATTCTTCCAGGATGGTTTGAGTTTTTATTCCGCCCCCTGACGGCAGTATGTGAAGAGGATGGGTGGGGTCAGTGCACATCTGGTCTACTGGAGGTTTTTAGCTTTGAATCGAGAAAATATACACTGAATTTGAAATTATTTACCTCCTATGATCATCATGCTGATGTGATTAACAACACTGGCCAAAAGGAGAAGCCCAAACAATTAGACAGTGAACTTCTTTTGTCATAATGCAACATGTTTCAGTGCAAGCACCGGGGTTCATCTCTGAAGTTCTGTGAAGTTTGCACAAGTAAAATATTAATTTGACAAAAAAATGTTTCGCAGGAACAAAGACAAAAACAAACAGTTTCTCAAAAAATAGTACTTTTTTTGCAACTATTGGCAACTCACTGTATCATGACATCGATATGAAGAGAGCACGCTGTAGTACCAGCTTTAGTCCTGAAACATATTCATAATCACATAGTTACCACGTGTGTTTTCAGAAACTTGCACGTTTTATTATTTTTGGGTAACAAACTTTGTACTTGAGATTAGCTGTTGCTTTGTTCGTCTGTGCATAACTGTTGGGATAACACCTAAATCATAGTAAAGGGACTGAATATTTTTTACACATTAAGTCTGATTTAATTCTTCATATTTGTTTTCAAAACAACTGTTTTTAGGTTTTGTTTGTGGGTCTTGTTTCTTTGTTCAGTTTTCTTTTAATCTCATAATCATCTCTCAATAACTTCCCGACTGAAAGGAACAGACTAATAGAGAGATTTAGATGACACATATGCTTTAAGAAGGAGGGGGGGGCACAGTGGTTTAGTGGTTAGCACGTTCACCTCACACCTCCAGGGTTGGTGGTTCGATTCCCACCTCCGCATTGTGTGTGTGGAGTTTGCATGTTCTCCCCGTGCCTCGGGGGTTTCCTCCGGGTACTCCGGTTTCCTCCCCCGGTCCAAATACATGCATGGTAGGTTGATTGGCATCTCTGGAAAATTGTCCGTAGTGTGTGAGTGTGTGTGAGTGAATGAATGTGTGTGTGTGTGTGTGTGCCCTGCGATGGGTTGGCACTCCGTCCAGGGTGTATCCTGCCTCGATGCCCGATGACACCTGAGATAGGCACAGGCTCCCCGTCACCCGAGAAGTTCGGATAAGTGGTAGAGAATGAATGAATGAGTGAACTCTTCTCCATCTTCCATTGTAATCGAGCTGAAATGATATCCGTGTTAAATCCATAAATATCACAGGAAGCCGTGTCTTTTTCTGATGTGCTTTTTAGGAGAAATGCTCACCAGGTGAGCATTTCTTTAGTTGCAGCACCATCTACAGACCTGATCGAGACTTTGACAGAGATTCATGAACACTATACTGTAAGTATGTTGTTGCCTAGAATCGTAAAGACATGGAGGTCTGGTACCAAAAAAAAAAGGTACATCAAATAAGTCCATAAAAATGAATCAGAGAAAAGTCATTTTCGGTGTCTTCAGAAGTTATTTGAATAACCTACGGTGTGATTTATAGATCTCTGCTATGGATAAGAGGTTCACTGAGCAGAATGATGGCTTGATGAATATGACTAGGGAGGTCAGAAGGTTGAAGACCCACTTCTATAAACTTCAGATTGAACGTAAATCTGAAGAAAGCGTGGTACTGTACTGTATGATCACACCCACACCTGACTGCAGACACAAACACATTACGTTGTATTTATTTAATCACCGTTTTGTGTTTAGTGGGTTTCTAATATTTATTTACATACCACGTAGATATGTATCATTATCCAGGGGAGGTCTAGTCATCTTTGTTTAAAGAAAGCCCTTGTCATGTACAATTTTCTGTAAATAGTTTCAGCTGTTGATGCATTTTGGAGGGTCCATGGAGTAGCTGGCTCCATCTGCCATACAAACAAATTTAATTACCCTTCCTTCAAATTAAATCGGAGTATAGTTTTTCAAGCTTGCAACAACACGTAAAGGCTGAAGGAACGTTGTGCCAGGTGGTTTCCTGTACGCAAAATATCACTTTACAACCATGATGAGTGTTCCATGATACATCGAGCCCAGCCCTATCCTTGCCAAGCAGTGCGCTGCCAACTTACATGACTTATATGCACAATAAGACTATTCTAAATTGGAGGAAATAATGCTATCCAGATATTTTTTTTTCCTTCAAGCACCTTCTAGATTAGGGGTGCCAAAATTATTTCTTCATTGTCCATATGAGGTTATTCTACATCCATGAGTTTTTGAGAATTGTGCACATCTGATCTGGTACTTTAAATGTTACTGTTAACGTTAAAGCAATATTAATGGGACTTTCCTTTCATACAGTGAGGGGAATGTATTTTTTATTTTATTTTATATGCTTTCAGTGCACATGTTCATATATAGTCATAAAGCTTGTGGTGTTTGGAGAAAGAAGCATTGTGGGGAAGTGGTAACTCAGTGGTTAATGTGTTGGCCTGTTGATCAGAAGGTTCCCAGGTCCACCAAGCTGCCACTGCTGGGCACCTGAACAAAGCTCTTAACCTTCAATTGCTCAGCTGTATAAATGAGATAAAAGTAAGTCGCTTTTGATAAGAGCATCTGGCAAATGTCATAAATGTCGTAAATGTAACATGTGGGATCATCAAGGTGTGAACTGTTTCTCTGGAAAACGTATTGTGGAATTGTGTATCTTCAAATGACACATTAATGGATTGATGGAAAGTCATTTAATCTCAAAAACTAAATCTGGGACTAAATTTAACAAGACAACTCTAAACATACAGCCAGAAGGCCTCACATGACCTAGACTGGTTTAGAAGAGGGAATGTGGTAACTCAGTATTTAAGGTGTTGGGCTAATGTTCGGAAGGTCACAGGTTCGAACCCCAGGTCCACCAAGCTGCCACTGCTGGGCCCCTGAGCAAGGTCCTTAACCCTCAGTTGCTCAGTTGTAAGTCACTCTGGATAAGGGTGTCTGCTAAATACCATAAATGTAAATAAAAAAAAAAAAAAAGTAAATGTTGAAGAGAAAGCAGAAAAAGACTTGAATCCCATTGAACATTTATGGAGTATTTGCAGAGGGATGTCTGTAACATGGCATGTATCATTATACAGTAGTCATTATTGCTGCTTGAACATGTCTCCACAGATCATGTCATTTAATGCCAGTGTACAAGACACTGCGACTGACTCCGCAGCAAAATTTGCAAATTTCCAACAAAAAATCATCATGGACCTGGAGTTCAAGCTCCAACTCATTTCTGCTAACACAACAAAGAGTAAGATAGACTATGGGACCTTGGGGTGTGAGATCAAAAAGTATAGGTTACAGCTGTAGGCACTGAGCGGGTGAAGAGAATACTGTATTTTTCTTGTTTTTTGTGCTTGTTTTTGTTGTTTTTTTTATTTTAAGATTATTATTTATGCTAATGTTAATTTTTTTCCTTTCTTTCCCTTTATTTTATAGAAAATTCCAAGGTTAGTTATTTCAGAAGAATAGATATTTAGTTAGATATTATAGATATTATAATAGATATTAGATATTAGATATAGATATTAGATAGATATTTTAGAAGAATAATCCGCTGCATCAATCACAGTTTTGCCATGAACGTGCTTACGTAATTTTTTTGACATTCTGTTTATGTCTTTTTTTAAAGCAATCGATCTGAGAACACGTTTATAAAAACATATTTTGAGATTTAAGAGCAATTTTTAAAAAGATTAACACAATTGTCTTGGAACAAAATTAAAAAGACTGATGAAAGTTGCATTAAAAAGGTAATAGATTTGTAGTAACATGGTAAATAAATAATACCTTCAAAAAAGAAAACCTCTTATTCTCTCAGGAACTAACTGTCTCTCATGTTCTGTTTCTCAGGTGCACGCAAGAAGATCACAGTGTTAGAGTTAGTGGAAAGGAGCGAGACAGTGACTACAAGTTAATGACTGATTCATGAACACACCATGATAAAGCCAGTTCTTTCCACTTAACCCAATCAGGTCTATCTGCAGAACTCAGAGCAAGGAAGGAGTGCATTGATGAGAACTAGAGTGCTGGTATACACTTATTAGATTAGATTAGATTAGATTAGATTAGATTAGATTAGATTAGATTAGATTAGATTAGATTAGATTAGATTAGATTAGATTCAACTTTATTGTCATTACACATGTACAAGTACAAGGCAACAAAATGCGGTTTAGGTCTAACCAGAGTGCAATAGCAGCAAGTGCAGGATATACAGTTTGTAGAAGATTTAAATGAGTTAAATAAATTAAGTGGTAATATGGAGTAAGTTACAGTTGTGTGCGTACTATGAACAATATACAGATTTACAGAAGGATATGTGCTGTAATAAAATATATGGCTATTACTATAAACAGTAATTTACAGATATGTATGTTCTATGAATATAATATACAGATGAGTATATGTGTACTATGAATATAATATACAGATGAGTATATGTGTACTATGAATATAATATACAGATGAATATGAATATTATTATATATTACATACTATTATATCATATGTTAACCAGTTACACAACCTGAAGATTCCTAATAGAATTTATTCCTAACAGGGGCATACATTTCTAAATTCTAACATGAGCTGAAAGGAATTCTGCACGCACTTATACGAAATATATATCTATATAGACCTACCTTTACTGTCAGTTCTCAAGAAATGTTGCATTTTTTAGCCAACTGGAATCTGACTTTTCCATTTTATCAGGGGTTTATTTATCAGGGGTTTTGTTTCAGGGTGAACCGGGGTTAAGCACAGGAACATAACACCAAATCTGATGACTTTAACATTGATTATCTTGTTGACAAAGAGTTCAAGGTGTTGACTTGAAATTCCTCAGTTCTAAAATCACATCTGTGGGCTGTGCTGGACAAAGTTTGATCTGTAGAGACCTCACCTCACAGTTTACTGTAAATAAAGTATCTGATTCTAACGTCTTGGTGCTAAATTCCACATTTTCAGAGGTCTTGTGAAGTATATTTACTCTTTGTTTCTCAGGCTAACCAACGAGAGATGCAAATGTACATCTTCATATATTTGTTTTCTGTACCAACATTTTATCCATAGATGTATATCGATATATATATATAGCAATATAGAGAGTTTGACTCCTAACCGTAAGGTTGTGGGTTCGAGTCTCGGGCCGGCAATACCACGACTGAGGTGCCCTTGAGCAAGGCACCGAACCCCCCCAACTGCTCCACGGGCACCGCAGCATAAATGGCTGCCCACTGCTCTGGGTGTGTGTTCACGGTGTGTGTGTGTGTGTGTGTGTGTGTGTGTTCACTGCTGTGTGTGCACTTTGGATGGGTTAAATGCAGAGAACAAATTCTGAGTATGGGTTACTCAATACTTATTATTCTGAACCTGACTTTAATTAAATATTAATTATAAAGAACAATAAAGTTATGGCAAGCAATTTACTTCCTTCACTGGAACTCTTTTTTTTTATCTGTTATGGCCATTGGCGATTTTAATAGATAAGTTCACCTCCTTTTAAGGAGCAACAACTGACGATAATGCACAGTCATCAACAACCGGTACTACAGCGCATATGCTGTCTGTTTTCCTGCAGCCACCAGGGACTCACTTTGCTGCCTGTTCTCCAGTATTGCACAATATTGTAATAAAAACAACACAAACCAGCCACACCTCTAAACAACTGTGGTTTTTACACGCAATAACAAATTTACGAAAATTCCATTTTTCCATTCCTTTCTTTATTTACTAATTTTGCTATAATAATAATTGAATTTAAAAATTATTTTACAAAACTTTCATTCTTGAGATGTTCTAAAGCTGTTAGAGACACACCCCAAAAGAGTATCAGCTGTAATAATTGCAGTGAATCTTGGTTCTACAAATTATTTACTTTTGATGCCATTTATCATCTTCCTTCCATTTCACAATTGTGCCATTTTGTGTTGCTCTAACACATAAACTCCTGATAAAATACATTTTTGTTTGTGGTTGTAACGTGACAAAATGTAGAAAAATTCAGTGGGTATGAATACTTTTGCAAGGTACCATAATATACAGTAATGTCATTCATTCATTCATTCATTTTCTACCGCTTATCCGAACTACCTCGGGTCACGGGGAGCCTGTGCCAGGCATCATCGGGCATCAAGGCAGGATACACCCTGGATGGAGTGCCAACCCATCGCAGGGCACACACACACACACACACACACACACACACACACACACACACACACACACACACACTCATTCACTCACACAATCACACACTCACACAATTTTCCAGAGATGCCGATCAACCTACCATGCATGTCTTTGGACCAGGGGAGGAAACCGGAGTACCCGGAGGAAACCCCCAAAGCACAGGGAAAACATGCAAATTCCACACACACAAGGCGGAGTGGGAATCGAACCCCCAACCCTGGAGGTGTGAGGCGAACGTGCTAACCACTAAGCCACTGTGCCCCCCATATAATATAATTATGGGCAATTTACTATAAAATAATTTACCAACATTCCAGCTAGCTGTGTGCTTTTGGACAGTAAGAGGCAACTGGAGAATCTTGCAGAAACCTACACAACCATGTAAAACTTCTCCGACTTCACCACCATGCTGCAATATAGTGTAACATAACCTAACATATGTTCTTTGCTGATGTGCAAGATGATCCATATTTTTATGCATTACTAGATCGTCCTATTACTTAATATTGAAGAGCTTTCCAAAACACATCCAGAGGAATATTCAGACCAAAGGTAGATCTTCTTGGTGTTAAATAATGCAACAAAATCATGTTTCCATGTTTTTTTTGATTATGTGTGTTCCCACATGTCTGCTGATGTAGTGTAGTAGGATAGTATTCCTATCACATAGTGAAAATGTTTGGGTTATACGCTATGATTTTTAGAAAACTTTCTTCAGAATATCTGGCATCTTGTTCTGTAATATTGTTTTGTCATCTGACCTTAAAACATCTGTAGATCATACGGTGGACAGGTACTTGTTATTATGTGTGAAATGCGGTGTAATGAAAAGCGAGAGTCATTGTGTCATTGTGTCAGGGAGTCGTTTTATTTTCATTTTTTTCATTGCAGATCATCTCACATGGTTCATATAACTCTTGCTGTATTTCTGTTGAATTTAAAGTTGCATTACGGTGTTGAACGTAGCCTCGCTGGATTTATTCAGTTGTCGAGGACACCACTTTCCCATCAACCATCTCTTCCACAATGGTCTTCACTTTCACTTTTTTACTGAAGTTTGTATTGACGCTGCAGTGATGAGAAACACAGATATAGGTTTAGGATGGTGTAGCAGGTGAACATTAATGATTTGTAATACAACATTTGATTAAAACAATCAAAATCGTTTACAAAGGCATGGTCTGGGTTAGTTTCTTTCATTTAGCATCTGCTCTCACCTGTCAACCTCTCCATCCAGCAGCCTCCTGTACTCTGCAATCTCCATCTCCAGCCGGTCCTTGATATCCAGCAGAATCTTATAGTCCTGAGATTGCCTCTCAATATCAGCTCTGAGTTCCATCAGCTGCTGCTCCATTCCTGTTACTTGAGTTTGCAGTCTAGATAAATTCATGGAGTAACGGTTCTCTGTATCTGCTAGAGTGCCTTCTAGAGATGCTTTCTGTGGAAGGATTGGGTTTAAATAATGGAGGGAATGGCATTGGAAAAGTGTTAGTGTTAGAAAAACCTTTTTTTGCATTAAAAAGTCCTAGTCTGAAAATAGAACATTTTAGAATTTACCATGCTTAGTTGGGATTGTAGCTCAACCTCCAGGCCTTGTACATTGCGTCTGATCTCATTAACCTCTGACTTGGATACTTCTAGTTCTGCTGTGTTGGCAGTCATCTCCTTGTTCAGATTTTCAGTCTGCAAAGAAGCAGTAGTTGAAGCAGTATGTTCCTGCTAAAGTTTATTATCTTTAGCTTAAAAAAAATAGGATCATGCTGAAAAATCTAAGTATGAACTTAAGTATGAGTCAGGAGTACAGAGAACAGTTATCAAATATTACATGATTGGAATGATTCCTTCACCTTGGTCTGGAACCAGCCCCCTAGTTCACGCTGGTTCTTGGCAACCATAGCTTCATACTGTTCACGGATCTCAGCCAGGATACGGTTCAGGTCTTCCCCAGGTGCTGCATCCACTTCCACACTCACACTACCTGACATGCTATTGCGCATCGCTTCCAGTTCCTAGTTAGAAAGTGTGAATGTGTATGAGAATTAATGTCATAAAAAATTAATGTAGTTGCTTTTGCTGTCAGAGCGCTCACCTCCTCATGATTTTTCTTGAGGAAAATCAACTCGTCCCTAAGACCTTCGATCCGCATCTCCAGGTCTGACCTCGACAGTGTCAGCTCATCCAGGAGCCTCCTAAGCCCAGCAATGTCTGCCTCCACTGACTGATGCATTGCCAACTCATTCTCATACCTGCGCAGGAACACAGAGTCTCTCAGAAACCAAACTGAAGCCATTTATCTGGCCAATTTGTGTGAGGATTATGTAAAACACTGAATACTTACTTGGTTCTGAAGTCATCGGCTGCCAGTTTAGCATTATCAATGCTCAGGTAGATGCCTCCATTGTCGCTGGTTGCATCCTGTATCTGTAGAAACATTTCAATAAATCTTTTGCAAAAAATTATTGCTTGCATGTTTTATGTAGGCCAATGTCTTTGCTATAACATCAAACTCTTATAGAATTATATTTGATTCATAGACAAATCTATGCACCAAGTTAAACTATATATGGTACCTTTTCTTGCAGGTCCTTTATGGTGTTCTCATAAGCAGAGTAGTCTCGGGAAGTAGGGGAGGTCTTATTTTCCACAAACTGCCTGATCTTCAGTTCCAGGTCAGCATTGGCCTTCTCCAGCGTGCGTACCTTTTCCAGGTAGGATCCCAGACGTTCATTCAGGTTCTGCATGGTGGCCTTTTCACTGACTGTCACAGAGCCCACATCCTCACCACCAAAACCCCCACCAAAGCTAAACCCAGATCCTCCACCTGCTCCTCCACCAGCTCCTCCACCGGCTCCAAAGCCAAATCCTCCTCCACCGGCTCTAAAGCTAAAGCCTCCTCCTCCACCACCAAAACCAAGGCCTGCAGCACCTCCACCACTGCGCATGGAACTGGAGGCAGTGGATATGCGCACACCAGATCCTCCAGAACCACCATACATGCTGGGGGCACGTGCAACCGTCAAGTTGCGGCCACCGCCAACACTCATCGAGGAAAACCGAGAGGATCCACCGGCACTGGGTCCCCGAAAGGAGCCTCCACTGTAAGAAACACCTGAAGTCATAAAACTGGTCATGGTTGCGCTGTAGAGAAGAAGTGGCTCTTTGCTGAGTGATGGAGAGAGACTGCAGATCTTAGAGTATGGTCGGAGTTTTATATGTTGCCCTGCTGAAGGGAGGGTGAAGGGGTTTGTGGGGGAAAAAGCACCTCTTTACACTCCACCCATAATATGGCCAGGGGCAGAAGACCTGGCAGCTGAAGGTGTTCAGGCAGAAGAATGCATTCAAAGTTGTGCAATTATCACTCAGATGAAAATCATATTCCGTTATAATACTGTGGTGCATGAAAAGACTAGCACTAACACGAGACATGGGTGAATATGAATATGGGCCAACATTCCTAACATCACAAATATATCCTAAGGCACGTTTATATGATGAAAAGCTTTCACAACTTTGCTTCTGCAGAGTGAAGGTGAAATAACTGAATATCCAAGCTTATCTTTACCTGCACAAATACATGATGTTCACATGTAAACACACACCAACATATAATTAATTGATCTTCCAGTACACATTAAACAGTAGCATGCATTTTCCTTTATTATGGCATAGTATGTCTATAACATGCCTAGGTGACTATTGCATTAGTTAGCATTTATATATTCTCAAGGCAACTAAGAGCTGGAGCAGTACAGCAGTAAACTAGAACCTCATTACAAACTTGGCTGCTTTGCCTGGAATTAAGTCAACATCCTCATAACAGACCTCTTTTTGTCTTAAGGTCTTGTTCACCATTTTCCACTGTGACATTTTGCAGTGTTTTGGCCCAAGGCATTGCTTCGGATATACATAATAGATTCCATTTATTAGCAGAATTACAGAGCATCTCATCTACAGTATAATACCTTTTTGTACAAGCTAAAGTAATTACACTTTTATTTATTTACAAATTAGTGGCAATAAAACTACTCACTACAAAACAATTTCACTGTCCAGATGTATTTACTATGTACAAACAAAATGCAAAGGTGTTTTTTTTATTGCAATGCTCCTTCTCATCATTAACAATGCCATATTTGGACATACTTGTTACTTCTTAAAATTTGATAGACACACTGTTCATGTACTATCCTGTATGCACAATGTAGAACTGGAGCAGAGAACATATGAGTCAGATTGCCTGAAGCTTCGAAAGCCTTGTCAGAAATGCATGGGCATCCTGCCCTGGTGAATTTCCACACATAAATAGTGTAGTGATCTCCACATGTTGTGCCTCAGTGAACATGCCATAGCCTGTTGCTCCTTTTTCATTTCTTCTTCTATTTCGTCTTGCACAAAAAGAATGATTTTCATACATTGTTCTAAACTAATAAGGAAAAACGTATTATTTGAGATAGCATATAATAATCACTTTAAAATGGTAGTGCTTCTGTGACTGAGGTATGGTACAATTATGATGTTACATTTATATACAGTCCCCTCTGAAAGTATTGAAATGATCAGGTGTTCACTGTTAGATTGATTTATAGAATAAATAGTTCTGTGTATCAACACTTAATGTTGACTAAGCCTGGGGTTGTCCTGTGAAGACTACAATTGTTGTTAACCGACATAATAATAATAATAATAATAAATATAGCTGAAAGCAGCGATTCCGGGGTCAAGCCGATCAGATGGGCTCAGAATATGTCGCTGATGAACCATGCATTCGTAAAATACTGGACTTAACGTGAAAATCTCGTGGCCACTAGGTGGCGCTGTCACGAAACGTAGCGAAATGTCTATGTGTGTCTGTGTGATTCTGGTTCTGATATTAGCACCCAATGCATGTGACAACCCACCCCTTAAGTACTAGAATTTGTTTTAGACTATACACAAAAACATACAGTACAAGAGATAGAAATCTACATAGTACACGATACATACACCACATTTCAGAAAAATGAAGGACTCCTAATACATATGCATTTACTGATAGTGAAGGTTGAAAAGGTGGGTCTTAAAGGACATGAAGACAAAGGATTTGGTGAATGTACTGAAAATGAACTAAACTGCTTCTGTACTAAAAACCAGATACAGTACCAGACTGACCAGCCAAGGAAAACAACAGCACTTGATGACTGAACATTGTGAGAGCTGTGAAGAAAAACCTAAAAACCACAGTCAGTAACAGCAACAACTTCTAAAGGAAAGGCGTTTCAGAGCATAAATATAGAGGCCATGCCACAAAATGCAAACCGCTCATTAGCAGTAAGAATCAGAAGGCCTGACTGGGATTCGTATAGAAATACAGAGATGAGCCACAAAAGCTCTGGCACCAAGATGAACCTCTACCAAATGATGGAAAGACCAAAGTGTGGAGAAAGAATGGATCTACTCATGATCCAAAACATATCAGGTAATCTAGGGAGGCTGTGTTGCTGTATCTTAGTGGTAAAGGTGTTGGACTACTGAGTGGAAGATTGTGAGTTCAAATCCCAGGTTTGGTACTGCTGGGCATCTGAGCAAGGCCCTTAACCCTCAGTTGCTTAGTTGTGTAAAATTAGATTAAACTGAAGTCTCTTTGGGTAAGACTGTCTACTAAATACCATGGGTTTGTCTGGAACAGATTCACTAGCTTTATTCATGATGGAACTTATGATGGTAGCAGCAAAATGAATTCAGAAGTCTACAGAAACTTTCTGAATGACAATTTACAGAAAAATGTGTCTAATTTGATTGACAACACAACAAAGAAAATCATCAGAGGCAAGCATCGAAGGTTTTAATCTGGCCAAGTCAATTACCAGACCAAAATCTGACTCATCATGAAGATGAAACTGAATAGGAGAAATCCCCCGAAACAAACAACAACTAAAAGAAGCTGTAGTACTCGTCATCCCCAGGTCACGATCTTGCTATATCCTTGCACAACGATCTGATCTCCCCTTCAGCCACAGCTCGCAACCTTGGGGTAACCATGGACAATCAACTGTCCTTTTCCTCTCATGTTGCAAATGTGACTCGCTCATGTCGGTTTCTTCTCTACAACATTAGAAGGATTCGGCCATTTTTGTCCACACAGACTGCCCAGGTACTTGTTCAGTCTCTTGTCATTTCTAGACTGGATTACTGCAATGCACTGCTGGCAGGTCTACCTATGAACGCAATCCGTCCTCTGCAAATGATCCAAAATGCAGCTGCCCGGCTTGTTTTCAACCTGCCAAAGTTCTCGCATACCACCCCGCTGCTGCGATCCCTCCACTGGCTTCCGGTAGCTGCACGCATCCGATTCAAAACACTGATGCTGGCCTACAAAGCCAAAAATGGACCAGCTCCCTCTTACCTCAAAGTCCTCATCATTCCTCGCACTGCACCCCGCAACCTCCGATCTACCAGCACTGCTCGACTGGTTCCACCATCTCTCAGAGTAAGAGGCAAGTATACTACAAGACTCTTCTCTGTACTGGCACCAAGGTGGTGGAATGAACTTCCCCTAGAGGTCCGGACAGCTGAATCACTGGCTATTTTCAAGCGGCGGTTGAAGACCTACTTATTCAGGAAGCACTTCAACTAGCACTTCTTTCCTCATCCTTTGCATTTAAAAAAAAAAAAAAACCTTTGACACTTTTTCATTGTAACTTTGAATAAATGTTTCATGGTAAACTCATGGTATCTTAAGTATGTAACCTAGTGAACCAGCATTAATGTATTCAGTGTTAGAGATTTAAGCACTTATGTACGTCGCTCTGGATAAGGGCGTCTGCCAAATGTTGTAAATGGAAATGGAAATGGAAATGGAAAAGTATCACAAAAGAAGAATGGTGATGTCAGTGGGCTTCCAGCTTGGTGCAGTTATTCAAAGCAACAGATATGCAACCAAAAAGTAAAAATTATTTACTTAAAACTTTAAATTGGTCCTATACGTTTGCTTAACTACGAATTGGGTGGTCTGCCAAGAAAGATGTCATTTTCTATACATCTAGATGTAAATATCAGGAAATGAGGCTGATATTCTGAACTCATTTCATTGTATAGCAAAAAAAAAAACAACAACAACAACTAAGAATTGACTTTTTTATTCCAAGGGATAATGGAACTCCATACATGTAATAGCTGTAGTATAGGCATATCCTACCATATGTAGTACAGGAAACCCATAGCTTATGTAATTAATAGATATAAAAATGTCATTCTGTGTGATACTGTATGAATGTGATATGAAAATTGGCACTACCTGCACTACAAAATACAACGATATGTTAACAACCAGGGAAATTTTTTTTATTATTATTATTATTTGGATACAATCTATGACACATTGCTCAGTAGACGTTTACAATGTCCTATAGACAAAATTAGAAGTGTTGGCCATGCATTTCAATTTTTGGCTTGTTCTTTGTAGTGTTCCTACATATTGGAAGCCATGGTGTGAAGAGTGTGGTGGTGCAGGAGACCTTGGATCAAGTGCATGAAATGCATGAAATCAAGTGCTTGGATCAAGTGTATGATGAAGAAATCCAGTCTCAAGATGACAAGGGACTAAACAATCACCTGTATAGCTTCAGTAGAAAGAAATGGCAGGTTAATCCAGATGTTATAAAGAAGAAACCTGCATGAAAGTGTCAGGTTAGCCATGTGAGGTAAGAAGGATTACCCCAAGGTTGATGGGGTCAATGAAAGTTTCTGTTTGCATAAAACCATGACATCAACCATAATTTTATTTCATCATCATTCCTTCAGCTGAATATATATTGTTTTAGTATTGTTCTATTGTTCCCTCTAACTTTGACTTTAGTTCATTTTTAGCTGGATATTGGGTGCCTTTGGTCACCGTGCTTAAACAAATTGTAAAAATCAATACAAAAGAAGCATTAGAATGAAATATTATCACTAAACATGCATAATTTGCATAATTACTGCAGATCACGCTCAGGAGGTAGAGTTGGTCATACAGGTTTGTATAATAAACACACTGATAGAGACTACATCCCACCCCTCCACCCCACCCCATCCCTTATAATAGCAGGTTTTTCCTCATGTAAAAGCTGAAAACAAGATAAAACGTGTCAGAACTTTTTCTACCCTAGAAGTGAAAATCTTTTGTGAACTTTTTTAATTGAAAATGTGGCTGTTTTCAGAATGAACCAATCGCAACACGATCGATCTCACAAAGAGCTTACAAAGCATGCATGGTGTCTCGCTTGTTGAAGGTATCAATTTTCTGTACCATGGAGCAAGGCCATCATCAACAAATGTGAAATGGAGCACCACAGTGACATCACCAAGAACAGGGCGTCCCTCCAATATTTATAAAACGACAAGACAAAAACTTACAAGGGAGGTTGCCAAGGAACCTACGGCAATATTTTTAAAAGAGCTGAAAATTTGATTACTGACTGCATGTAATCTCTTGTATTCTTCATGTGTCTGGGCTAAAGGGTGGAGCAGCTAGACAGAAGCCCTTTCTCACAGAAAAAACATTGAAGTTCAACTGAATCATCCCAAACCATTTGGCACAAAATGTGTAGTGATTTGAAAAGACCAATTCTAAACTTTAGAATAATTTCAGAATTATGAAATTAATGTATGGTGGTGGCAGCGAAAGGAAAGACTTAACCAAGACAAGATCAGAGTCCAGACCTGAATCAACAAAAAAATATTGATGTATTGAGATAATAGCGAGAATATATTGCTAAAATGATCAATAAAATCAAAAGGTGCTTCACCAAAGTATTAGTATCATGTAGACATTTTTAACTGTGTGACAAAAAGTTTCTATTTTACTCTGAAAATATGTCATTTAGTCATATTGTATTTCCCTGAATTTTATGCTTCATAATTTCACATTGAGGGTCAAAATAAAAGTCCTGACATGAATGATCTTGCCGTTTTAACAGGGCTGTGTAATCTTTTTATATGCATTGTACAGACATGAGATACATCCAGGATGTGACTTTTTGTTTTTGTGCCTGTAAAGAGACATTGACAGGCATGTCATTATAAACCTTTGGTCATTTACAGTCTCACAGCTTTGAGACATGTGTGCATACAAGTTTGTTTAGAAGTACAGAAGTACTACATTAGAAACCAACGCTGTGAGGATCCTGGGGCATCTAGAGATACTGGAGCTGTCCACCAAGATTCGGACATTCAAAGAGAAGATCCATGTGGTCTTTGAGGACAACAACAATATATAGTATTCATATCATTCATAATAACACTCTTTGTTTATAACAGTTTATAATCACACCCTCCAGTGTCACCCTCCAGTGTCACCTTTCTCTTACATCTAAGGGAGTTTTTCCTTGCTACAATCGCCTCAGTCACCTCAGATATGTTCATTAGTGATAAATACAAACACATTTAAATATAAGTCTAATATGAATCTGAAATTGTTTGTATAATATTAATCTGTGTATAATGTTACACATTTTGTATTTTTGTAATATCTCTTATGTTCCTTAAAGCTGATTTGAAACAATGTCCATTATTAAAATTGCTATACAAATAAATTTGAATCGAATTGAACTGAATAACTACATTACACAAGAACTGAACTCATTTAGATTATAGCCTAGATTAGATTTATAGCCTGCTAACTAAAAGTACTTACTATGAGTGCCTGTTTAGTCTTGGGAAATATTTACAGCTTATAATTTAGATAATTGTTCCATACAAAACATTCCTTCGTTATGTTTTTTATTGCATTCAAACAATTAGCGACAATTATCACTAATTTTATTAGAAAGAAATAAAGAAAAGATTATAGGTCAATTATAAGCATACTTCATTGGAAGTAAATCAAAAAACAAAAGAGGTGTAAATGTAAATCGTACGGAAACCGTCAGTGTAAGTATATTTTATTTCTAGTGCAGATTCTGTTTCTTTTTGTGTGAGAAAGCATAGAGGACTCATGCAAGGATGAAATGGAGCGTGTGTCACCTGGGAATGCCCTGGGCCCTGGCCCTTGACTCCTCGACGCTGGCGCTGTATCATATGAATCATTCTGTGAACAAAAATTCATGGTTTAATGAATACAACAGTGATGAGTACCAGTGAGGACTCATATTATTAGCCCTGTTCAGACCTGTATTTACAGAATATTAGATTTATGACTCACACTTAGCTATTCACTTTCCTCCTTTATAGACAGGTTCTTACTGATGTGTGTACGAATATAAGGCTTGCAAGTACCTTTCATGTAACCCTTGCAAAGTTTATATGCTTATTAGACTTTAAATCTGAAGTTCAGGAGGATAAATGAACAGAGCTTTAAGTCGATGTTATGCTAAGTCTGTAACCTAGTACACCATTGTTAATGTATTTATTGATAGAGACTTCGAAGCACTTTTGTACGTCGCTCTGGATAAATGGCGTAGAAATGTAAATGTAAATGATTTTAATATGAAACTGCAAAATGTTTCCTTTTCAATTGTTTCAGCTTGCTTTAATGCGTTTTAAAAGACTGAATAGTTAACGAAGAACCTTAGAAAGTGTTACCGGATATAATACTGTATTTATTCAGAACAAGTATTATAGTGTAATTTGCATCAGAGTAAAGCACAAAATGATTAAACACAACATAACAAACTATGAGATATAAATCTACTGGAGTATTTTTAGTGAGTAGGATAAAAATTTATGGCACCCTGCTCTGCTGCAGGGCTACTGAGATCACACACAAATACATTACGTACAGTATACACTTCAAGTTTACAATGTACTACTAATTCGTATCGATCCTAAACATTCATTCATTCATTTTCTACCGCTTATCCGAACTTCTCGGGTCACGGGGAGCCTGTGCCTATCTCAGGCGTCATCGGGCATCGAGGCAGGATACACCCTGGACCGAGTGCCAACCAATCGCAGGGCACACACACACACACTCTCATACACTACGGACAATTTTCCCAGAGATGCCAATCAACATACCATGCATGTCTTTTGACCAGGGGGAGGAAACTGGAGTACCCGGAGGAAACCCCCAGAGGCACGGGGAGAACATGCAGACTCCACACACACAAGGCGGAGACTGGAATCGAACCCCCAACCCTGGAGGTATGAGGCAAACGTGCTAACCACTAAGCCACCGTGCCCCCTACTGTACATTTTTACAAATATAGACATAAAGCAAAAATCTCAGCACATTGAGCATTAAGAGTTATGCTCAGCTCTTTTTTGTGTCGGTGTGCTGTGTTCAACACTCATTTCTGGGGATCTCCTGCCACCTTCAGGTGTTCTTACATCACTACTGTGAGGGAACGTCAGCAGTCTTTTGTTGTCTATTCTGTGATATTTGGGCTATTTGTGCTTGAATACCAAGAAGCTGCATGTGGAGCATTACATGTCCACTATATACACTATACAGAGAAAGGTTTGTGGACACTTAACCAGCACATCCATATGCGGTTCTTTCTCAAACTGTTGCCATAAAGTCATCTTTGCAGGGTTGAGGTAGCCTAGTGGTTAGATTGTTGGGCTACCAGTCAGAAGGTTGCGAGTTGGAATCTCAGGGCTGGGTCACTAAACAACATGAATTATGCTTAAACAATTCTCAATTCTATTACAAATGTGCATTGCTCTGGTTAAAATGCCATAAACGTACTGTATGCTGTAAATTTACAGTTTCTCTTCACTGGAACTTAGAATCCATTGACCTTCAGGATGAACTGGAAATCCGACTGCACCCTGGGCATCATCACCTGACATTAGTGTCTGATCTCACTAATGCAGATTGAACCAAAATCTAGTGGAAACCATCTCACGTTTATTAATAGCAGGGGAACTAAATCTGGAAGCACATATAGGTGTGATGGATGCAGGGCTCTCAAGTTTTGAAGACAGGCAAACCTGACATCTCCAACCCCCCCCCCCCCCCCAAAAAAAAATAAATAAATAAATAAACAAATAAATAATAGGGGAGTCGTTGTATGGTAAGGATCGTGTGTGTGTGTGTGTGTGTGTGTGTGTGTGTGTGTGTGTGTGTGTGTGTGTGTGTGTGTGTGTGTGTGTGAGAGAGAGAGAGAGAGAGACAGAGAGAGAGAGAGAGAGAGAGAGAGAGAGAGAGAGACAGAGAGAGAGAGAGAGAGAGAGAGAGAGAGAGAGAGAGATTATGACTGGTGTTGTTTATTGTAAGTGTTTGTTGCCTTTTTGGACTCCTTTATCATTTGTAATGTTGCTCATTTAAAACAGTTCGGCTCAAGCCCAGTCATTTTTAGTGTCATGATTGTTAAGGACAATGTTTCAAACCGACCATCGAAAATACCCTCTCTAATGAATGTTCTTTTTTTTCATTGGTTGTTGCGTTAAATCTTACCCAGATAGTGCTATTTTCTGATTGGCTATTGTGTAGCCTCTTTTTTTGATTGGCTGATAAGTGTCAGGCTTGACTAAGAACTGAGCTTGATTCCTGCCCGTTTCCATAGAGACAGTTGTGCGGACTGATACATTTTGGGTGCTGCGGCTCATTATTATTATTATTACGACTTATTATTATTTATTAAATTAAATTATATGATATATGATTTAGTCGAAAAGTTTTCAATGCGTGACACTTGATAGTCCTGTGGATGGTCACGATGGCCATTGCTAAATATTTTGTGTATATTTTTTTATAGTGACCAGGTGTTTGTCTGTATTTTTGGTTCTTTAGAGAGAAAGCAAAATGGACCTTTTTATTCGGCCATACTTGAGTTGTCTATATTCAGTTAGGTTGAATGTTGAATGTTTTTACACTGAAGCTCTCTTGCGAGTGTCTTTTGTTATCCACATTTCCTATCATGCTGTTTTTGTAGACTGGGGTGTAACAGGCATGCAGCTAAACAAGAAACAACTGAGCAGATGACTGGCCTTTACTACACAGACCCGTGTTATACAGGGTTGTGACGTCAAGCCAAAAAAATAAACAAAATATGCTAGTGTTCAATTACCTGTGGTCTACACTGTATTTAAGGCGTTTTTATGGGATTTAACTATCGTAAAATAATGTCGTTTGTGAAGGCTTGTCGTCAAATGTTTCACCTTCTGCACGCATGCAGAGAGAGGTGGAATGATTGTAATGATTATAATGTGTTAGTCCCAGACTACAGTACAAAAAAAAATAGATTAAAAAAATGCTTTTGAAAAAAACAGTTACTGTCACCGTGTGAACATGTCAACAAAAAAAATAAAAGCTCCTGTACGTTTCAACACCTTGCAGAAAAATCTGACTAATTTTTATCCTTAATGGTGCATAGCATCAGTATTTGTTCACCACAGGTGTGTCTGACAACTTCAATCTCTGTATTGTTCTGAGGACTTTCTCATACAACAAGAAAGCCATTTGCAAGCAAAAAAAGCAACACAACGCCATGTTAACTTATCTGCACAGTTTAGTTTATTGTAACAGAATCTTTGGAAGCAAAGCATATGCCTGTGTATAATATTTTTTTCATTACAATAGGCAGCACACTCCAACAGGAAGAAATTCTTACCACCCGAGTCTGAAGCTGATAGCTGCTACACAATACTGTATGCTTGAAAATAAAAATGTTACCTCGTATACCAAAGCCAAACATTTCACTCAACACCATTTTGAAGAGTCACCACCACTCAAATGTATGCTGTATTCCAAAAGTCTTAAAGGCTTTATTATTTCTATGTAACGCAAATGCATATTATTAGATGAATTTCCTGTTCAGTTCGGCAACTCCTGCACTTTCTCATCGATAGTTGTGGACACCACTACTCCATCCACCAGCTTCTCTGTGATAATCCTCACCCGTTTCTGGTGGAGATGTTTCTCTACATGAATGACACAAAGGAAACACACACAGTTACCATTGAATTGAACTATTTGAAGTACTGTTCGACAGACAGACAGACAGACAGACAGACAGACAGACAGACAGACAGACAGACAGACAGATAATGTCGCTTATCTTTAATAGGTCATATGTAGGATTGTTGTACACTTTTATGGATTTATGTGATTTACATTTTTAATCAATTTAAAATTTTTGGTTTGATAGAAAACTACTATGAAAAATAAAGATTTGTTTACTTGCTTACTTACTCACCATATATGGAAATATGAAGCGCTAAACAAATACTAATACAAATAATGACATTCTGTATTTGTAAGCAGCAATCAATTTCATGCACGATATCAATTTCAATTTGATTTCACAGTATATCAATGAATATATCGATACGTATGGACAAAATTAAATGTAAGAAATTTTTAATTCACCCTCTTCCTTCTCTTGCATCGCTACCAAAGTCGTTTCGGTCACGGCAGTTTGAGTCTCTTGCGTCTCTACCACAGCCGTTTCGGTCAGGGCAGTTTTAACCTCATGCGTCTCTACCACAGCCGCTTCGGTCAGGGCAGTTTTAACCTCATGCGTCTCTACCACAGCCGTTTCGGTCAGGGCAGTTTTAACCTCATGCGTCTCTACCACGGTCGTTTCGGTCACGGCAGTTTGAATCTCTTGCGTCTCTACCACAGTCGTTTCGGTTAAGGTAGTTTGAGACTGGGTTGAGTCGACTTCTGTGATGCTATATCTGTGAACAATAAAAAAAAATTGGTTTATCTTTTAAGTAAGAATAAATACAAGCTGGTCCTCTCAACGTACAATGTACAATCAAATTCTAATCACATTTAGCAGATTATATGTCCACAAGAACCAAACCCAAAGCCTCACCCATGAAGTTCTCCCTCGAGCAGCCTCCTGTATTCCTGTATCTCCAGCTCCAGCCTCATCTTGATGTCCATGAGCAGCTCGAACTCCCTGGCCTGTTCTTGCATGCTGACGGTGATCTGCTGCAGCTCTGTCTCTAGTCGGTCGATGTTCCCTTGCAGCTGTGATAGCTGCTCACTGGAACGTACCCCCACCTGAACCAGATCAGTCTGCAGGATTTCAATCTGTAGCACAAGATACGACAAATACGACTTTAGTTAAAAGTCCTGTTCGGCAAAGTAAAGTGTTGTTCTATAAATTTCCTTAAGACTTTTAAATCCGGAAAATCGACGAGAGTTTTATGAATCGTTTTCAGCAGTGCAAAACATCAAGCTACCTGTTTGTGAATCCCTTTAATTTCTATCTCCAGGGTCTGGTAGGTTTTCGTCAGGTCACTGAAGGCTTTTTGGGAGCTTTTGATTTCAGTGTGGCTTTTTAACACTTCAGTGTTCAGTGTTTCGGCCTAGAAAACATTCAAAATCAATGATGCAATGACCAAAATGTTAAGAAAGATGAAAGGCAAATACATTTCAGAAACAATAAAAAAAAGCAGACCAAACAATTCATTCTGTATTTGATCATTTTTATGAAAATTACAGTTGAATTCTGTGAAGTGTAGGTGTATGGAAAGCACTTTTTTACTTGTATGATGATATATAAATACTTTAAGAAATGCTTAAAGTGTCATTTAAATGATTAGGGCCCGAGCACCGAATGGTGCGAAGCCCTATTGTTTTTGCTCAGGTTTATTATTATTATTTTTATTTTATTTTTTACACACATTGGCCAATGGGGGTCCCTTAACATGCTTGAAAACTCTTGAAATTTGGCACACACGTCAGAGTCGTGCAACACTAGGCTCGGGCAAAGACTGGAATACTCTGTAGCGCCCCCTGTCATGCAAAAACAAACATTTGTGCACAGATCGGACAATTATGTACGCACATGTACGAGAGTTGGTACGCATATAGATCTCATCGACCCGAACAACTTTCGTGCTCTAAACTATGAGCTCCGCCCAACAGGAAGTCGGACATTTTGGATTGTTTTAGAAGTGCATGCGGTGAACTTTTAAATAGTCCTCCTAGGGAATTCATACGATTGACATCAGACGTGGTTAACATGATGCAGAGACATTGCACTTGCTAAATTTATGAAGGGATTTTTGATATCTCGTACGGTGCTGCCATGGTGAGGCGACTAAGTTATGGCGAATTCAGAGAAACAGGAAGTGTCTAATATCTAAAGCAAATAATGTCTTATTGTGATGACACGCGGTGCGTATGTTCGGCCAAGGATTCCGATCGCATCGATGTGCTTATTGTGAGTCCCGGGTATAGCGCCACCAACAGGCCCCAGGAAGTTTGTCAGTCACAAAGGTGGATTTTTTCACAGTTGCATGCAATGAGCTTTTAAATTCTCCTCCTAGGGAATTCATGCGATTGAATCTAATGTAAAATTGCGAACGGATTTTTGATATCTCAAACACTGTTGCCATGGCATCGTGTCAAAATTTACTTTTATTTCAGGCATATTTAAGGCTTTTGGCATGCTTAGTTCAACTTGAAATTTGACACATACATCACATTTGTCGGCTGCTAAGTGTGGACAAAAATGTCAGACAAAGGTGTGTCTCTTAAGTGGCTCACTAGCGCCCCTGTTTGTCTAAAATGTGGGATTTCATTAACTACCCCAAATGGGTCAGTAACAACGTAAAATAGTCCACTGATATTTACCCACTTCATGCACTTGCCTACCATGCATTGTTTTCTGGGAGGCACCGTATAGCGATAAAAAAATGTGCAAGGTCATTACAAATATTTTTTAAAGTTCACTTCCTTTGGTAACATGATTAGCAAGCTTTTTTGACTACTACACCTGAAACCCTTAGGGAAGATAACTATTGTTAAAAATAATTATCATAGAGGTAATTCACAGAAACTTGCATTACAACATTCCCTGAAACAGGAAAGGATTACAGTCAAAGATTTAAATCAAAGATTTAAAAGATAAGTGAAGCCATTATCTAAGTGACATTAGAGCATTAGAGACTTTCTAAAAAAAAAAAAAAAAAGTCTGATGAGTTACCTAATGAGAAATCGTACTTTTGTGTTAGGAATAATATTTTTTAATGTAGGGAAAAAAGAAAATTTGGCTTACAGATTTCAGATCTATGTGCTTATATGTAAAAGTGTGAAAGCTTTACTGTTGGTTTAAAGCTGAATGAGAAGATCAGTTTTAAAACAAAAATATACAGTTCTTAGGTTTTTTACAAGAAACAAACCATGGCCAAAAAAGGCATACTGTATATATAAAGCTCAAACACTGAGACAATAGATCAGAATATTAGCTTTCATTTCCTGATACTACAGCTAGGGATCAAAATAATCCAAGTAACAGAAACAAACAATAATTGCAAGAAAATGCTGTTGAAGCCTGGGAACAAATGAATAATGGGATGATGCAGCGGTTGAAAGGAAGGGATATGCAACCAAAGAGTGAGTGTTATTTGCTTTTTTGACTTTAAAGGGTGTCACCCTTTCCAATATCATATAAATATTCTTTAATATTTGTGTAATATTTTTTTTGTTGCTTCCTGGTGGTCCAGTGGCAGGATCCTGCCCTATCATAGCTAATCCCGCCACTAAAGTGTTAACTCTCAGTGCCAGTCCAAAGCCCGTATAAAATAGGAGGATTGCATCAGGAAGGGCATCAGGCGTAAAACCTGTGCCAAAATCTTATATGTGAACCACGTGATCTGCCGTCGTGACCACGAATAGAGAAAATTTGCTTTTTATTACCACCTCTTTCTTATCCCCGAGCACCTTTTACATCCTTTGCGTCACCTCTCACATTCTTCTAAGATACTACAAGATATGCTGTATTTATTACAAGTCATACACTGACTACTTCAAATCAGGTCTACCATCCATTCATTTAACCAACCAACCAAACAAATGGCTCACCTTGCTCTGGAACCACTGTTCAATTTTTTTGCGGTTGTTTTGGATGAGTGTCTCGTATTGATTTCGCATCTCCTCCAGCTCTTGATCGAGGTTTACAGCCGGACCGCAGTCCACTTCCACATTCACTGTGTTGCTCTGTTGAGTGCGATGAAAGTGCATGTCCTGTGAACAGAGGATCGGGGATAGAAATTAGACAGATTTTGGACAGACAGTTTGGCAAAATTAGTTATTAATTATTTTGATGGATGGTCACATGCAAAGATAAAACTACTACAAGGTTTGAATTCAAAAGTGTTCTCACCTCCTCATGGCTCTTCTTGAGGAATATCATTTCTTCTTCTAGCCCAGATAGCTGCATTTGTAGGTCTTTGGTTGCCAACTCAGTCTCCCCAAGAATGTTGCGCAGACGAGCCAGGTCTGCTTCTACAGCCAATCGCATGTTCTTCTCACTCTCAAACCTGCAGCAAACAATGAAGAGAGAATGAGATCTTATCTGCAACTAATGAAAAACTTGTTAAAACTAGAGAATGGCTACGTACAGTATGTCTAACTGAGAGTTTGTTGTCAATCTTGGAAAAACACAAAAAACAGCAGACACTTACTTTATCTTAAAGTCAGTAGCTGCTAGATTAGCACTGTCCAACTTCACTAAAACCTGCTGTCTTTCTGCAGTCTTAGAAATAATCTTAAAAGAGATATATAAATATTATATAACACACCATAAGGGACTGGAGACAACACATGGTGAGAAAAAACAGTCTATTTCAAATGCACAGGATACTCGTAAATTCACTGAAGCCTAAATGGATGTGGAAGAATTTTTGGCTGCTGCTTGCTACCTGTTTCTGAAGGTCTTCAATGATTATGTAGTATTTACTCAGATCTTTCCTGCTAGTAGAGGACCTGCTTTCATAAAACTCCTTTATTTGCTGCTCAAACTTTCCATTAGCTCTTTCCAAAGACAGCACCTGACAGAAAAGTACATTCATGATTACTCATGATATTCATGGTCAATAAATAGACCAGAAGATTTTCTCAGGTTTAGATATGCAGTCATGAAAGTACCTGAAATGGGGAAAAAGCTATAAGGTACAGAATTTGGTTCTCGGTTTGTGAAAATGCAAAAAATGAAAATTTAACAATGAAAGACTTTTGTTGTTTTACCTTCTCCAGGTACGATGCCAGACGGCTGTTAAGATTCTGCATAGTCCACTTTTCATTTCCAAATATTGAGAGGTCATCGCCGATAGATTGACCAAAGCTAGACAGACTATTCAGCCCCATATCATAACCTGAAGTTTGGAAGCTTGCCTTAGAAATACTGCTCATGGAAGCACTACGACTCAGTGAGACAGGCATAGCTGGATACTTCAAGTGCTTGTTAAATCCTGTGTCCTTCACACCTGAAACTCAGTCTGACCTGTTTCTTCTTTTATATGCTAACATGTGAAGGAATTTCTTTCTTTAGATGGGCTTGTCTGACATCATGCTACACCTTTCCAAAGAATTTATTCATCTTAATCGGTTCTTTAAAAGTGGGATGGTACATACCTGTGTTAAAAAAGGTAACAAAAATGCTTTGGGCTAAGACAGAGACAAAGTGCTGTTTAAGAACAGGTCTAATGATTTTACAGAATGATTTGCAGTACTGAAATACCAACAAGGACTCATCACTGGTCTGTTATGCCAATTGTCTGGGAAGCAGTGTGTGTGTGTGTGTAGTTAGGGTTTACAGCATGTATAACATAATAGTTTCCAAATTATTATTATTTTCTTCATAGCACCATGTAATACCTTCTTTTCGATTCTAATGAAGTCCCATAGATATAAATCTCATCACCTGCTACTGTCATCACCATCAATCCACATCCTTATCTTGTTTTATTTTCATTATTTGGTGAGGCTCAAGCATGACCTGAAAGAGACTGCTCATACATGACCTGGCAGACTGGTAAAGACAGCTCAAGGGTTCTTTTTATTTAAAAAAAAAAAACAAAAATTCAATCAGCAGAGTACAATGGGACAGATGGGCTCTTCTGTTTGACAAAACATCCATTTTTAACGTTACAGAAAATTCACATCCATGTCACACGTGATCTTACACATGATTATGAGTAGGGTTCAGTCACAAAACAAACTAATATTCATTCATTCATTCATTCATTAGATAGGATTAATTAGTAGAAATCGAATAAAAACACATGCATTTACTTTTTTATTATTTTTTTTCGTCTACAAACCCGAGTGTAAATATAGATGAGGTTCAAGTGACTTTTTCTAAGTGTTAGTTCTTGAGTAGACTCATCCCTCAACACAGTTGGTAATTAATTTGTTGCCATTGGTTTATTTAAACTATTGAAAAACAAACAGGAATTGATGGCATGGCAATTTTATTCTTCAGTTCCAGTTCCATGAAAACGGGCAGGTCTAAAATTTGCATGACAAGAATTTTCTAAATTAAAACTCTATAAATAGATGTATTCTTTACGTGGCTTTTTTAGATGTGTGTGTGTGTGTGTGTGTGTGTGTGTGTGTGTGTGTGTGTGTGTGTGTGTGTGTGTGTGTGTGTGTGTGTGTGTGTGTGTGTGTGTGTGTGTTTGGACTATTTACTACACAGTGGCTTCATTTGATCATTTTAATAAGTCCCTACATCCTTGCTTTCTGTGAGAAGTATTCGTTTGAATTATTTTATCATTTTCCATTTTATTTTTATCCATCTATGAAATGTTACAGCTTTCGAATACACGTAACACTGAGTGACGTTATATTAAGTTGACTTACACTCCTGCAGCTTTTTCTAGTTACTGCATTTGGCATTTGCTTTTAATGGAAAATGAGCAGACTGTATTGAGCTGTTTGCTCTGAGTACACACTGAGACCTACTGTATTGCACGGATTTGACAACTCCCGCTTTCTAAAATCTTTAGGTACATAAACCATGTTCTGTCTCTAGGACAAGACACTTAGTCCAGTTTTGTGCTAAATAGGAGTGTTTACGTCAGTGAAACCACTTAAATCTTATTTCACCTTAAGATAATCGATGTTCTTATCAATACTGACACATGATGTGGTGTATCTGTGATCTATGATGCATGACCAGAGTATTGGCATAAATAAGAAATAGGATCCGGAACATGTTTTTCCTCTTTGGCCGATTCCTACGAAGTGTGAGACGTTGGTGTAACCTTAATGAAACTTTGAGGCATAAAACATGATGTAGACCAGTAGGTTCAGAGATTTATTTATTTATTGTACGTTTCCTTGTGGCTGGTATCGTACCAAAAAGTATGTGGATACATGTCCATGCCTGTTAAACATACTATTCCAAATCTTTGGGTATTAATATGGATTAGGTCTCCTATCTTTGAAGTATTGCTTTGCTTTTACAGCCTCCATTTTCCTGGGAAGCTTTCCACTTGATTTTGGAACATACCTGTGGGGATTACCACTGATTCACTGATTCACCATCAGATGCTTGGTAAGAAGGTCTGGCATGCAGTCGGTGTTCCAGTTTATATCAAAGGTGTGCAGGACACTCGAGTTCTTCCACTCTAACATTAACAAACCATGTCTTCATGTTCACAATACATTGTCATGCCGGAACAGGTTTGGGCCTCTTAGTTCTAAGTGAAACCAATTCATTTACATTACTGTAATGTAAAATTCTGAAACTTTTAAATTAGTGTTAACAGTTTGAGAAAGGCATGATGTGAAGTGTGATGGTCAGGTGTCTACATACTTTTGACCATATATTGTAAAATAAATCTATAAATATAGTCTCCAATTTAAAAAGTACGTCATTAAGTTGTAAATGACATTTTAGAATAAAGTGTTGAAGCTACATAACATTTATGCACGTTTTTGTAAATGATACACAAACTAAAGGAACAAAAATTGTACACTATGTACATTATACCATAATAAGAAATGGTACAATTAGTATATTTATATTCACTATTTATTTATTTGTTTGTTTGTTTGTTTAATTTACATAAAGTAGTTACCCTCTGAAACAAAAGCCATAGAACTGGCTTGTAAACAGTACCATTTTTACAGTATAATTACAATGACAGTAATAAAGTTGAAGAGACAGTAATAAAAAATAATCCAACAAAGAAAAATATGTCCAAATCTACACAACTTTTTATATAAAATACACAATCATTGGATGCTGGAGGTGATTTACAGTAAGGTACAGTAATGTTTATTGCTTCCTTTGTACCGATAATGTTTTATTGATTGCTGCTTGTCGATGATGATGATGATGATGATGATGATGATGATGATGATGATGATGATGAGTTGTTATATATAAAAGAGATGCTGAACAGATCCATGACAGTAAATCTGGAGTATTTGACTAAACGTCTTTGCACTATTGAGGTAAATGAACCTATATTAAAGCCTAGTAAACTGTAGTGGTATTGTTTTGGGTGGTTATTGATACTGTTGTTAAACCTGAGTCGTTGTTTTGTTTTGTTTTGTTTTGTTTTGGCTGTAGGTTATATTAGCTGTAAATGATCCTCACATGTATAATCTGTCTGTTTATGGTGTCTGAGGTGTCATTTATTAAAGAAGAGCCGCGTTTCCCCTCAGGCATGGCTGCGACGTTCACAGTGCTCAGTTTTCTACTGACTGTAGGGATGGTGTTTACCTGCACGGCCTCACCTGTGTTACCTTCAGCGCACGAGGCACAGGTGTCGGAATCTCACGTGCAAAGAGGCGCTCAGAGTGGCGGAGCGAGAACGGAGCGTTTTGCACCTTTACCTGAGGACCAGCGCCGGTTCACGTCCAAACAGATACTGCAAGCTCTGTCGGGTAAGTGCCGTAGTTTGAGATGATCTGCACGCCTGTTTTGTCCCTTATTCGTGTCTCATGGTGTCCTTATTGATGTTTTGACAGAGATTATCCAGCGGGACGACTGCATTTCAGACTATCAGGGTTGGGTGGACTTCGGGCGCCGCAGTACGGACTGAAGTTTATAGTGAATGTATCATTGTAACAATCAGCAACTTTTAATTCAAATCAATTAAATTCTATTTATGCAAAATGCAAACCCAAACGTGTATTTTTTTATTTTTTATTTTTTTTTGTTGTATTTTATATGATACTGAAAGAATGGGACAAGATAATAATCTGCACTGGGAAGGTGTGATGCTCACCTGCATCTCGTGTATAATCTCGTGTATAAATCTGCATAACCTGGATTATATGCAGATTCATCACAGGCTGAATGCTCGAATCTGATTGGTCAGGAGGAGTGCATTGTTTTCTTCCAACCGACTGTAACCTGAGTAGGGTTATGTTAATGAGCTCGATTATAGGACACATATATTTAACATTAATGGTGTCTCAATTGTAAGAGAGGAGTTTAAAGCTTTCTGGTGTCTTTGTCTGCAGAGAGAGAGAGAGAGAGAGAGAGAGAGAGAGAGAGAGAGAGAGAGAGAGAGAGAGAGAGAGAGAGAGAGAGCGAGAGAGAGAGAGAGATTGAGAGAGAGAGAGGAGAGAGAAAAAGAGAGAGAGAGAATTGAGAGAGAGAGAGGAGAGAGAGAGAGAGAATTGAGAGAGAGAAAGTGGGAGAGAAAATTGAGAGAGAGAGAGAGAGAGAGAGGAGAGAAAAAGAGAGAGAGAGAGAGAGAACGACAGGTAAGAACAGGAACTAAATTGTCTCAGAAGTTACACAATCTTCAAACTGCAATCCAGCAAGATGCATGATGTTTTGTATATTTAAAAAAAAAAAAATACAGTTAGACACATCAGCTTCTGATGAGATGATTCAGGGGTACAGACTCCACATACCCGTTGCATGCCATATCTCACCCCATCAGTATGCATTTATAACAGCAAAGCATGTTATTCCTTGCTTTAACAAAGCCAGTGCAGCTTATGTCTGATTCGTTAACTATAACTGATTTTAAGCTCATAGGATGGGGTTCTAAAATGCACCTTTTCTTATCCATGCGTTGATGTGTGCAGTACCTATTACATGGTTATGTGAATGCAGTTTAGATCTAAAAAGGATTTAAACATATAATTTGACTTCATTTAAGGGCCACTCTTTAATACCTGTAAATAGCTTTAAACTTTAAATGCACCTTTTCAGAGACAAATATACACACACTAAAGGTATAAAATATACCCAAGTATAATCGGAGTTGCCACAATCACTGACAAGGAAAATGTTTCCTGAGAATGTACAACATTCTCCAGAGTTGTAACAGGAATGAAATGCGTATACATTTAAACGTGAATATATCAAACTCTTGTATTTATTGGAACAGTGAAACACTCATTCACATGCTGCGATACTGTACACAGCTCTCATTCCAATTACATTTCATAATTACAGTGATCATTAGGGGCGAATCATATTTACAGACCAAATAACAGAAAAAATACAATCATTCGGTGCAACATAGTTATAATCAATAAGAATATCAGTGAATTATTGATTATGATTGTGTTATTTTTGTGTTAGTCATTTCCCATAATTCACATACTGTACTACAAGTGCAATCTTTCATTATAATGCTGTATAATGCCGTTTCTACCCTTTCTACTGTAGCCTAGAGCTCGAGCATCAATTTGAATTCTCCCATGACAAAATTCTAAACTCGATGATTGGAAGGTTAATAATAAAAATCTGTGTATTACATATTACCAAAAGAAAGTGTTTTAGGAAAATGGCAAAAACTGCATGTAGCTGAGTGATAGCTTAATGTCCAGTGTTCTGTAATCGTCAGGTTTAGTGCTACCTTTAATAAAGCTGTACAGGTGTTTGACTACATTAATCACAGTCACTTCTACAAAAACAGAAATCTACAGTGATATCTTTTCTGGACCGTAGAACACATGTTGCAAAGTTTTAAGGCACAAAGAACATAACATGATAGTGATGTGATTGGTGATCAGTCAGACTACCTCCTGAGGGAAGGACTCTGGCTGATTCTGTATTATCAGGTAAGTTTCAACTCAATTGATTATTCCAAAGAAGCCTGAAATCGGTTTCCATAGTACACGAGTGACTGAATAAATGTTCTGGTGAAATTTCCTACAGAACAAAAAAAAAAGAAAAATTGCATAACTCTTGCTTAACTGAGATTTCCAAGTGACAGCATGAAATCCGGACAAAGATTATACATATAAACGTACAAGTCCTTATACTGTACGTTATATGTACAGAACGAATGCTAAGGTGTAAATGGTCTTTTAATGCTGCAGAGCATGTCTGATAAAAAAAAAAAGAAACCTATCAATTAAAAAGGACACAGTACATGATGTGAGGTGGTTTTTAAAGACCTGTGGTATTGTTTTGTGTTTTGTTTAGCCATATAGTAATGTAAATGTGCAGAAAGCCACTCCTCAGATTTCTATCCATTTTTATATCCGTCTGTTTAAATACTTGGATGTTTTTACCTAATGTGTGCGTATACAGTATATGTGCCTGTGAAAGCAACAATCATTTGAAAAATTTGATATAACATCTGTAACTAAAAGCACTGTGACTATTAAGTGTCTGTATAAAGCATCATGTTTGTGGATATTCACAATTAAAAATTCCCAGTGCATTTTGGGAAAATTAAATAACTAATAATTAAATACATGTGATTGAAATCTAAAACAATTAATCATAGAATATTATGTCAGACTAGACATCCTGAACAATATGCTCAGGTCATCTGGTGTCGTAATAATGTGCACGTTGTCTTAAAAACAACTGAACGACCTAAGAACAGTCACGATTCATCCAGTACGCAGACAAGTCCGAAGTCACTGGCTTTTAAATATATAAATAATATATAGTGCTCGTGTACAGTATCTCGAGACAAGCAGTCTGGTGAAGTAGGATGGAAGACTGCCGTGTGATGAAGAAATGAAAACAGGACTAGTTCTTAAATAATAATGAAAGAACAGTCAATCCCTTTTTTGCTACATGTCAGAACATATAAGACAGCAATATAAATACCTATCACACGTTATGTACCTCAGATTGTTAAAATGTCTTGGGTTCCCAAACCAATCTACTACATTGTCAACAGGACATCCTATTCATTCATAACCAATATCCTACAAGAACCACTCCACATGGAGTGATATGGCTTTCAAATATTCACTGATAAATACAACTCTTCGTAAGAGGTCAGATCTGCTGCGTACAAAACGGAAGACGGTACATAAAACAGTAGTTTCTACTGAAAGCCAGTGTTCAGTGTTTTGTTAGAGGAGGATTGTGTGGATCTTCTTCCTTCTTTCCCTGAGTCTATGAATCCTCTGGCTATCACTTTATGAAGACCGAGACTCTGAAGCTTGTCCATTAGGTTGAAGCTAAAAATATTCCTCCTCGGCTGTTTCTCTCCTTTACGTCTCAGATCTGTTTCCTTCTCGTTTAAAGCTGCTAAAGTGCTGGTTGAGGGTCTAAGGATAGGAGGCAGGCTGGGCTTAGTGGAAGCTGAGATACCTCGCTCTTGAAGCAGCTGAATAAGACCTAAGTTGGGCGACATGTTCGTAGCAGGTTTATGGAAGAAACCATGCTGGTGATCTAGTAAGGTCCTTACATGCTCATTGCTCCCAGAGGTGGACAGGTTATGAGGCTGAAAGCTTTAAAAACACATGGCACATATTAAATGACAGAAAAATATTACTGCAAAATAACTTTAGTAAAACTAATATTAATGATTTAAAAAAAGGTTAGTATTTCACCAGGTGAACATGCTGGAAAAAATAGTTGGTTATCTCATAACAATGCAAAATGAAACCTCAAGGAGTTCCTATTTGGAACTGCTCAACAACGAGTATTAAACAAATGCCTTTAATAAAGCCATGCAAAAAAAAGGTGAACATTACTCCATGAATCTTGTATTTTGAATCGCTAATACTTTCATGCCATTTAGTTTAGCCTGTTAAAAGCAGGAACATGGTAAGAAATTAGGGAATTAGTGCATTAGGAAGAGTCTGGGTGCCCATTCAGACATGACTTTTGGATCTCACTTTATGGAGGTAGGTGACATTACATCTGGAGGAAGAGCCTTGACTGACGCTTCCTGTGGCTGGAAGAGAACGCGTTCAAAAGAAGAAAGAGCAGAATGAAAAATTGACATCATGTCTCTGACACCGGTCAGAACTGCTTCTACGTTTGCTGAATTTAAATCCATGTTAAAAACACACCTCTTTTCCTGTGCTTTTAATTGTTTTGTAATTTGTGTGTGTTCTTTTATATTATGTTCTTTCTTTTCTTCCTTCTATTTTATCTCTATGTACAGCACTTTGCTCAGGTCAGGCAGATTTTTGGCCAGCACTTTTGGCCAGCTCAGGCGGATTTTAAATGTGCTTTCATTCATTCATCCATTCATTCATTCATTCATTCATTCATTTTCTACCGCTTATCCTAACTTCTCGGGTCATGGGGAGCCTGTGCCTATCTCAGGCGTCATCGGGCATCAAGGCAGGATACACCCTGGATGGAGTGCCAACCCATCGCAGGGCACACACACACACACACACACACACACACACACACTCTCTCATTCACTCACACACTACGGCCAATTTTCCAGAGATGCCAATCAACCTACCATGCATGTCTTTGGACCGGGGGAAGAAACCGGAGTACCCGGAGGAAACCCCCGAGGCACGGGGAGAACATGCAAACTCCGCACACAAAAGGAGGAGGCGGGAATCGACCCCCCAACCCCGGGAGGTGTGAGGCGAACGTGCTAACCACTAAGCCATCGTGCCCCCCCTTAAATGTGCTTTATAAATAAAATTTAATTGAATTGAATGTCTAATGTGTTCGATCCCTGTAATGCACCAGATACAGTCAACCGTACATATATTCAGCATATATAATTGTTTATGTAAATATCTTGGGAGATAGCTTGTTATATCTCTTATCTTGGGAGAATAAACTCAAGGATTAAAATAAAATGAGGGTAAACAGGAAATGGGAATGTTGGAGAAATAGTGTAATGGAGCAGCTGAATCTCAGTGACACATTATATGGCTGATTACTTAATGGAAATACAGACTAAGAAAGCAGTGCGATATAGTGGTCTCTTACCTAGTGGATATGGAGGACAGCAGGACAGAGGGCTGGAGGATCTGAGAGTTGGTGATGGTGTGGGTGGGGCAGGTGTGGGGGGAGTTGGATCCTGATGAAGTGACTGAGATGGACACACATGCACACTTACTAAAATGCACTAGTCATTAATTGTATGAACTTCACAGCACAAAATAAAAGAAAGAAAAAAGCTCATTTAAGCTGATAATTAAGTGTAACAAATAGTTGTGTAGTCTCAGTGTTTAAACAAATCCAGTCTCACATGCCAGGCTATCTTCTACAGTCTGTTACATACATTTCATTAATGAAAGCATCTAAAAACCTATCTTCACAAAGCAGGCAACTGATATAGCAGCCAAACTTTTAGCTTTTAGCATGGATACCATGAACATTTGTCCATCCAGTGCCCATATCTTGCTCTGAAAAGCTCATTGTGTTCAAAAGTTTGCTGCACTACATCCCCTGGGTGGAATATGTGGGTGGTTGAAACTATAATAAGCGAAGGCTACAAAACATGTGAAAATAATAAATCCTTACCAATAGGCACCTGACTTTGGTTAGGGACTTTGGACCAGTTAGGTTCATCCTCCTCAAGGTCATTGAGGCTATAAACTTGCTGAATATCTACATCCAGTTCCCTGAAATCTTTGGTGAGGATGCCTGGCCGTGGATGAAGAATGCCCCCGAGGTTAGGTGTAGCCAGCTGCTGCCAGTGATGCAGGGTGACTGAGCCTACAGTACATGTACGGAGAAATCCCAAGATACATTGTAGAACATAATCATTTGAAATGAAGTGACCTTTTGAAAGTGTGTGATTGTGTGTTTGTGAGATTGTCAAACCCACCCTCCAGTGGTTTGACTATCTGCAGGCGTTCTGGCAAGTAGGATCTGGAGCTTGATGTAGCAGATGAATGCTG
The DNA here is from genome assembly GCF_022655615.1 of Tachysurus fulvidraco. Taxonomy (NCBI): domain Eukaryota; kingdom Metazoa; phylum Chordata; class Actinopteri; order Siluriformes; family Bagridae; genus Tachysurus; species Tachysurus fulvidraco. The sequence continues at coordinate 24,007,079 of NC_062519.1, forward strand.
GGAGCTGCCTGAATAATTGGTTCCTGTGGATTCCAAGCTGTCATTGGGTGTAAGGAATCCACTAGAACCTTCTGCACTGCTGCCACCCAGTGCCCTGAGCTTCCTCTCACGTTCTACATCAAAGAACGGCCGATCAGAAGAATGGCTCTCCTGGCGTGCAGAGAGGGAACGTAGAGCTTCCTCCAGATCTTGACCACCGGGCATTCCTGGCTGACCCAGTCGCTTTGATTCTATAAGGCTGTGGAGGCACACCAAAAAATAAGGGCATCTGTCAAGTGGCATACATTTAAATGTACATAAAATGTGATCCCTAACCTTTCTAACCATCAAAGGTCTTTATATTATATATGAAGCCAAATGCTAAAATATGCTGTCAGAGCCATAAACAGACCTAGTAAAATCATTCACGGCTCCAGGTTTTTATCCTGTTCTTTTATAAATCAAACACAGCGTATTACATACATCGTTTAGTCCATAATACTCAAGGCCAGGAAAGTGTTGACCAGTTCACTGAATTTACTGTAGCTCCATCTAAAGCACCTTGAAAAATGTGGTAACGGTCTCCTTTACAAACTCACCTTTGCTCTTGTAATGATGTTGGGTGAGGTTTGTCCTCAAGGTTGAGGCTGACGGAGTCAGATCCGTAGTAGCTAGTGCGTGGTGTGCTGTTTGGACTGGACCGAGAGGAGGCGGGGCTAGAGCTGGGGACCACGGGGGAGTGGCACTGAGAGCGCAGTCGTGACACTTGATTGGCCACTTTTACTGTCTCAAACACACGCCATGGATGGGTCCTATTTCAAAGTCAGAATATAAGTGAGTGCTTCAGACACTAGTGTTGTTGTTTTTTTAACGGTAGATGTTATTATTTTCCTGCATACCTGTATTCTGAAGGAGCAGGACTGTCCAGGCCTTTGCGGAAGGTTCCTTCGATCTCAGCAGCGAGTGAGTCCATGGGGAACACAGCAGCCAGTGAACTGTAGCGCTGCACTGTGCTGTTGGGCAGACTCTTATTCCGCAGGTTCTTGATGTCCTCTCGGGCTTCCCGCAGCATTTCTTCATACTCTGAATACCTCTCTCGAAGGTCCTTAAGCTACAAACAGAGAGAGCAGAATATAATTCAAGCGTAAACACAGGTCACGCGCAGGTCCACAATAATTGCTGATAAATGGACTTCGAGCAGTGAGATATGAGCAGAGCGCACCTCTGATTTGAGCTGTGACTGGCTTTCCCGTGAAGTGTTTAGGTGCTGAGTGATTTCTTCATTCTCTCTGATTAACTGCAGCAAAAAATATTATTGTATAGCAGACAACAGTTTAATAATACATTATGTGTAACATGATGTTTAGGTCTGCTAATGATTGGCTATATGTTCCAACAAAATACACAATACTAATGTTTTCTTGGAAACAACAAAGTTAGTCAGTGGGACACAAACACTGACAACATTAATGACTATCTATATTATTATATGAGCCAATGTACACAAGAAGACGGAGAATGTTTAGCACTGTCATCCTCACCGCTTTACAACGCTGCTGTAAGTCGACCACCTGACCTAGCAAAGAGCTAATCTCCTCCTGCTGCCGAAGAGAGTCCTCCACTTTACGAGCCAGCTCCTCTGACAGCGCCACCACCTGCTTATTCGCTGATGCTACACACCCCAGATGAAAGAATAACAGGTACAAGAGTGTTCACATTATCCAAGGATATCTGTTCATCCTACTTACTATTGAAACGTTATACACAGCATGTAGGATCATTTTGAAAAAGATTTAGGTTTACTTACAGAGTTCTTCAACACAAACCATCATCAGCTGCTGTTCCTGCTCTTCATAGCTGCTGGTTTCTAAGGTCAACTCGTTGGCCTGTGATGAGAAAACAAGCTACCATGTCTGAATGTTCTGGAAATCTTTCAGATGTCTATTTTAATAACACGAATAGTTCTACCTCATTTCATTCTGCACCATGCTGGTACGGGAACCACGGTATAACTTCGATATTCCATTTAAGCTAAAACATCTATGGTATGCTCTAAAAGTGCAGTGGTACAATTTGTACAGGGTTGTGGGTTTGATTCCCAGCTGAGGTTTGATCCCCATGTTTGATTTTATTCAGTGATTTGAAAATACACGCTCAAATCAAGTCACATGAAACTGATATACATATGTAAATTAGGTCAATTCCACAAGCTTTTTTGTTTGTTTTCTTGAAATATTTACAAATGGAAAAATGGGCAATTTTTCTTTCTGAAGAAAAATGTTTATTTTTCTATATACAGATACTCTTCCAGTTACGTTAATTCGAGTTACGCCTGGCATTCATATGTAATCGACATCTGATGTTCCTGTGCCCCACCTGTAATTAACACACATCTGTAAAGGGTTAAATGGCTGATTACTTTGTGGCCGTGCCCCACCTGTAGTTAACATAATGGCCTGTCTATAAAGCAAACAACTGATCAATACACAGTATGGCCCGTCTGTCCTGTCCATTGTAAATTGTCTAGTAGGAGGTCCTAACTGTATCTGTCTATTGTTTTGAAGGTCATTTGTTACCAGGTATAAAGTCTGGTCATACAGACAGTACAGTACCTTTGGGTGAAGTTCAGGAAGACGGCTATGCTACACTTCAATAAACACTTTTCCCCTGAACTTCGTCCAGCTTACTTTCATTTTACGTATTAGAAGCATTCTAGTACGTAGGCAAGCCACCCAACGACCGCACAGCCAAACTTAAGAAGAATCTAGCGATTGAGATACGAAAAAATTGCAAAAAAAATGTAACATTTCGCGCAGCAATCAATCAAAACAGGGTATGTAATAGGATAGGTTGGGCTCCCGCCTCGCTAACGATCGACAGATTCAGTTGCCTCATTGTTAGAGCTAACTTTTTTGTTCGCTGGAGTAATGTAGTCGCAACACGGTTCAACGTTGTTCAAATACACAGACGTCAGACAAAATCTGGTTGAGTACGATAAGATACGACACGATATGTCAACGCATGCATGATACCTAGCTTTATCGATTTTAATTTTAGCATCACTACCATCATTAAAGTTTTTATAGCTTTGTAGCACATAAAATTGTTGTGAACCGTTGAAAATTTTTTTTACTTACTGTATAATTCCATATGTTACATTCCTTCATTATTATTCTACAATAGCAGAAAAGTGTTAAAATTAGGTACATTAACGGTTATTTCTTTTTCCGAGGAAGTCCAAGCTAAGCTGTATAGCTGTAAACTGACCGCAGCATGCAGTTTGAGATTCTCGTCCTCTAGACTCTTGAGCTTCTTTTGCAGGAAATCATAATGGACGAGGTTGCTGAGAGAAGAGCTGGACTCGTTTCTCCTGACACTAAAACAGCAACAACAGATTTTTTTTTTTTATTTGTTTTTGAAAATTTTGTAAACATCTGAAAAGGTGCACATCGTCTCGTCTGCGAATCGTGTGTATGTGTGTGTTGTACTTACGGTGAGCGTGCTTCTGTAGCAGCTTCAATCTCCTCAGTGCTGGCGTACAGCTGCAGAAGATCGTCTCGCATCGAGAGCTCGTGACGCAGCTGAGCAAGCTACAGTGTCACACACACCTTCGTTACATTCGGCTCAAAATGCGTTAGCATCGATTCGTTAAGATACTAAACAATCTTCGGTATATAAAACAATAACAATAACCACTCTCATCACAATCGATTCCGCAGAATAAATAAAACAAATGTAAACAGGATGCTTTCTTAGATCCTGTACGTATTTATATCGGCCCACGTGATGCAGGAAAAACACCCATGACCCCACAAGGAGGTCGCTAGTGTCACTAAGCTTCACAGTGATTACTGACCTCTTCTTTTGCGACTTCCAGCTGTTCATCCAGCAGCTCGTTACGTTCTGTCAAGGCCTTGTTCTGTTTCAGAAGGGACTGGCCTATTCGAGCTGCTAGCTCTAGATCACGTTCTTTCTGTGGGGAAAACGTTTTCCAATTTGAGCAGTGTGCAAAATAAAATAGAAAAAAGAAAAAAAAAAGAAATGAACAGTGTATTAACAATCATTCTATACAGTGCCTTTTGTTCAAAACTGTTTCAATCACATAACTTTTCAAACTAATTATAATATTGATGGGCAAGAGGATCTGGATAGCTTGTTTGGCTAATTTTAGGCTTCTGTTATAAAAATGTGCTACTTCGCTTTTTAGTTGTTGTTTTTTTTTCCAGTAGAATGAGTAACGTCAAAAAGGAAAAGGACAAAGACTATACAGTCAAGTCAGTGTTTTTACTGCACTTTAAATTTTCCATTAGAAGCAGCATAAAATCCCCAAAAAAAGCTCCTTTAACGAGCAAACAGCGGTCAGTTAATGTTCCTCACCTCCTCCAGAAGATGAGTGACAGCCTCAATGTCATGATATGTCTTTGTAACTTGGCCAACCCTCTCTGAGCACAGCACTATATAGAGGGAGACAAAGAAGACAAAATACATGGCCTACTTTCTCATACACAATGAGGACTATTCTTGTTGTACTGTATAAGCACACACGTCCTAGTACAGTTTAACAGTAAACAGTAACGGGACGAATCGTGTTCAAAGACATGCCGAAACATCATGTAATACTTCCTTATATAATTATATATGTACACTGTACACTGAGGAGGAGTAGCTGGCTTCTCTGTGCACTGAGCTTCTTAGCTTAAGCCTCTTTAAGATGAAGTTCCACATTATGTGTACGTGTGATAAATATATATGTGTTGGTAGTTAATCAGGAGTCAACGACGAGAGTGTGAATGAAGATGAAGGATTTACTGTAGATAAAAAAAGAAACAACCCTTGTACTAAAATAGCCATGTACACACGATGAGTGTGGTATAATATTACACCAGGGAATGGTATTTCATTGTGTGAACCGTTTTTGGGTGTGTACAGGGTGTGTTCGGGTGGATGAAATAGGCACAAGTCATTAATGATGCAAATGTTAACTACATACTCTAAATATCAGAGGAAAATTTTCTTCCGTTCTGGGAAAAACAAGATCGCTTCCCACTGCTGCGGTGGCTTGCTAGGATAATCTTGTGCATTCCCGCAAATAAGCGGTGCGAGTGAACGATCATTTAGTGCAGCAGGCCGTGAACACGGCAGAATCGCCTGAATCCAAGCACAGTTGATGCTATTCTGTTTTTGTCAGATAAAATAAGGCCATTAATATAGTTGACATTTAGGCTAAATTGAAACCATTTTCATCATAGGGCTAAAAAAATATGGTGTGTTCTATAGCCTATAAGCAACGAGTTACTGGGCAAAAACGTTCTTAATTGTTACTTGATGTATTTTTCGAAATTTGCAGTACAATATTCCGAATTGGATTTCGAAAAGATATCCTGTCATTCCTCAGGCTGAGCAAATTTCATTTGTGTTCGTGTTCATTTGTGTTTGTGCGTTCGCCTGATCGGGAAACGGTGACATTTCAACCAAAATCTGAAGGGAAGTAAAGCCTGTGTTTATTCTAGCAATAAAATTTAGCTTTAAACTGGCCAAAGAAGAACCTTTTGTTTAAGTAATAAATACATTAATTAATAAATAAGCAAACTAACAAACTAACAAACAAATAAATACATGTTTATTTAAAAGCAGCATTCATCCAGCGTATTAATGTTAAGTGCAGATCGTTCAGATCGTAAAAAAGAACCATCCATTGACCATACCATCATGATGAAAACTAAGAATTAGAATAATTGTAATGTGATGATCGGGTGCAGATATCTTATTAAGAGAAAATTATGATGCAAGTGGGTGGCGGACGGATGGTTTATTTGAAGCAGCGGTTTCGGGTGACGTTTGAGCTGATTCGCCCATCTCTAATATTCATTCATTCATTCATTCATTTATTCATTCATTCATTCGTTCATTCTTTCTTTCATTTTCTACCGCTTATCCGAACTACCTCGGGTTCGGATGCGCCTATCTCAGGCGTCATCGGGCATCGAGGCAGGATACACCCTGGACGGAGTGCCAATCCATCGCAGGGCACACACACTCTCATTCACTCACACAATCACACACTACGGACAATTTTCCAGAGATGCCAATCAACCTACCATGCATGTCTTTGGACCGGGGGAGGAAACCGGAGTACCCGGATGAAACCCCCGAGGCACGGGGAGAACATACAAACTCCACACACACAAGGTGGAGGTGGGAATCGAACACCCAACCCAGGATGTGTGAGGCGAACGTGCTAACCACTAAGCCATCGTACGCCCCATCTCTACTATATACAGTATAAACGGTGATCATGAGCAGTGATGGCTAAAACAGATAACTGATCAGAATGTCACAGTTCAAGCCCCAGCTTCTCTATTTGGCCCCTATCCCTCTCTGCTCCAGAAATGATCAAAATAAAACATCTTTTCAATTCTTCCAAAGCTTGGATATGATGTGATGTATAAAGCCTTTTACAACCCTGAGTATCTGAAGCAACAACAAAGTCAAACAACTTCCCCACATAACTTACACGAGTGAGAGAAATTGTCCAAACTTGTGTTTACAGTACACAGATTAAGGTGAATGATGAACATACACACACAATGTTGATCATTTTTCAGCTTCTGGGATTCTTGATAAAATGATTACTTAGCATTAACCTGTTCGACCTTCAGCCTATTTTTGAGCCTCCTGTTGAAAACAACCTGCTCAGTTTAAAATGAGTGTGTTTGAAGAATTCTGGTACTTTTGTCAGGTCAGAGTAAGAGGAGATGATTTCTTCTATGTGTTCATTGGGACGCTTGGTGTTGGAATTGGGTTTGAATTGAGCTTCTTTCCGTACATCTGCTACGCTGCGTGCGTAGATACATCCAGGCTTTGTATGCTTAAGAAAGGATCTATTGTTTCTGTCCTGACCTCGGGGGTTAAAAGAAAAAGATGACACATTCAACCATTATCGTTATGTAGCTAATGTATGTACTAAAACACTGAACAGCATCTGTTAAGAAGTGTCCTTGAGCTTGTGTAATTTTAAATAGAAATTCATTTAAGCTGCTCTAAGGGTAATAGGTTTAAAACTTAAAATGAAGTGTACTGATAAAAAAGGAATGCTGGGTGTTTTTATGTGTGTAACCGTGTGCTTGTATTAGCTTCTGTTCTGGCCCCTAATGTATAATTTAGAAAAGCACACTGTTTAATCTTACATGCCGACTAACGATTGGGTTTCCTCAAGGTTAAAACAAACCACATTTGTACAAGTGAATAAACCGATGCTGCGGTGTTCTTATTCGGCTCTGAGCACGTACGTGTGAGGACAACGAGGACGAGGAGATTAGTAATCATAAAAGACCGATAGAGAGGTTTTAGACTCTTGAGACGTCCCCAGACATTCCACAAAAGGTCTCGCGTGGTGCAGGGCGACTATTGAAAAAAAAAACACTGCATACAGCATCTTACAGTAGGTCAAATGTTACAATTATATTAGCTATGATATTAATAGCAACCTTCTTAATAAATACTGTGTGCGTCGAACAGTAGTTAATTGGCAACATATCTGCATCAGCACACACTACTACTATCCCAACATGAGAAAAACTCCTCAGTAAATTCTGTTCGGTCGATGCTGTTCTGATCAATTCCATCCAGGACTCCGTGCCTGCTTTCTGTCACACTTCACTGATTACATTCTTCAGCAGTCTACTGTATACGGTCCTCTTTAGAACAAATCCCTTCGTTTCTGATCTCTATTAGTTCTGTCCTTTTCCCCAATCCATATTGTTGTTACTCCAAACTGTTCTGACATTACCTTTTACCAGGTCTCTGCACAGACCGCTGGTACTCTCCTCCTGTTCACCCTCATCTTCCTCATCCTGACTCATGGTGCTGTCTCTCTCGCTCTCCTCTGTGCTCGAGCTGCTCCAAACCTCCATGTCTCCCTTGCTTCTAGTCGCCACTCCTTTAATCCTTTAATCTGTGCCTTTTTCCTCTTCTCCCTATTCCCTATAATCTGGCTTGACTTCTGTGCAGTCTGTCTGTACCGAGTGAATGACGACAGTCTCTGACTCACATACCTGTGAGCTCTCGGACTGCATGCATAATGAAGTTTATGATAAATCCTGTCTGTGCTTCAGCTGCAGTGTGTTTACTGACACTTACCTGGCTGCTCTAAGCCATGGGTCAAGATAAGACAAGTGGGAAGGGGAAGGTAAAGTTAAAACAAGCGTGACTATCAAGAAGAAGAGGAGGGAAACTATTCATTCTGCCACTGATTTAATCATTTTAAGGACAGAAATAATGATTGGAGGGAGGAGATGGTTTGCTGGAATCATGTTTTTTAAAAGGTTGAAAGAGACTTCAGAGAGTGAACACCCCCATGCTAATGGTATGCTCCATTCTGGCACATTTAGCATCAATCTGGCAACGCAATGTTGTCACAGAGGACCAGACTATGTGTGTGTGTGCGTTTGTGTATCTGATATTATTTCAGTACAATATTAGGTTTCATGGGTCACTGTTCTCAATCTAATAATCATTTTTATAGACAAACTCCTACAACAAGACCTTGGTGTGATTTGGCCCTCAAAACAAGCTGACATTATTTTTAACCATCACTGATATATAGAAGTGTCTTCAAATGCAATTCATCATGTTGTCCTGAAACAATATGAGTGTAATACGAATCTGAACCCAGAGACATAATTCTTTGAAATCGCTGACCTTTTCCTTTCAGTCACACTGATCTGGCTCGAACCGTCAAAATGTTACCCGACATCAAATATTTATCTCGAGCCACATCAATTTTTCAGCTCCCAACAGGTCAGGTTTAACACTGCAAGAGCTGTAAACACCCCACAGAGCCCGGAAATCTCGCTAATGAGAGATTAGACCAGTTATAATACTCTATAGCAAGTTCAAAATGTCAGATAGTTCAAGGAAAGCCAAAGCAGCAGGTCTGAGGAATCGGATTCATTTCCTTTACCCCACATCTAACTGATCAAATTAAATAACTGGTTAAATTAATGAGCAAACAAAGGCTTAACATTTTTCTTTTTATTCGTGCCACCCCTCAATACTTATTATCTTTTTAAGTTCATTCATTCATTCATTCATTTTCTACCGCTTATCCGAACTACCTCGGGTCACAGGGAGCCTGTGCCTATCTCAGGCGTCATCGGGCATCGAGGCAGGATACACCCTGGACGGAGTGCCAATCCATCGCAGGGCACACACACACACTCTCATTCACTCACGCAATCACACACTACGGACAATTTTCCAGAGATGCCAATCAACCTACCATGCATGTCTTTGGACCGGGGGAGGAAACCGGAGTACCCGGATGAAACCCCCGAGGCACAGGGAGAACATGCAAACTCCGCACACACAAGGTGGAGGCGGGAATCGAACCCAGACCCTGGAGGTGTGAGGCGAACGTGCTAACCACTAAGCCACCGTGCCCCCTCTTTTTAAGTTAAGGTTTAATATTTCATCCAATGACACTGTATCGGACCACAGGCTAATCGATTTATGACAGATTTTCCTGTGGACTATAAAGTTACAGTCCTCAAAGCTTGACCTAAATACAAATAAACAGTGTCCTAAAAGTCTCTATACATTGAGGAAATGTATCAAAATGAAATTTCAGGGTTCACAGTGATGCTTTATAATTCCAGGACTTTTCAAGGACTATATAAGTGATGTCATTAATTTAATCCACTGGTTTCCAGTAGCTGCAGGCATCAGATTGAAAACACTGAAGCTGGCCTACAAAGCCAAAAATGGACCAGCTCCCTCTTACCTCAAAGCTCTTATCACTCCTCACACTGCACCTCGATCCTCAGACCTACAGCACCGCTCGACTGGTCCTACCGTCTCTCAGGGTAAGAGGTAGGTATACATCAAGACTCTTTTTTTGTTCTGGCACCGAGATGGTGGAATGAACTTCCCCTAGATGTCAGAACATCTGAGTCACTGCCTCTGTCAAGTCCTACATCTTCCTGAAACACTTAAACTAGTACTTATTCTCCCTGTTTGTTTCTACAGTATGTATTTAAAAAACCCTAAGCCTTTAACCTAGTGAACCAGTGTTATTCATCGATAGAGACTTAAAAGCACTTATGTACGTCACTCTGGATAAAGACGTCTACCAAATGCCGTAAATGTAAAGCACTTTTTAAGTACCACTAGATAAAAAATGTCTATTTTCAAGGTTTACTAATTATTTCAGAAAGCCAAAAGACATGATTGCCATTTCTTTGTAAACACAAACACACACACAAACACACATCTCTCAAGTCTCTCCCACTCATGATGAACTCATGTTAACACACCATGCTAACTCACCATAACAGACTTAAAACTTCTGCATCCTGGAGGTTTAAGACCTAAATAGCTCCAACTGCACTGTTGACCTGACGGAACAGGACATCACGCTGGGGAAAGCGAGGTCTGGGCGGGAGCCAAAGGAGCTTAACGATACTGCCGAAGCAGGCTGCTAATCAGCTTGATGGTATTTGGGATCTGTGGCCCATTCAGAAAGAACGATGTGTTCAAGATTATAAGAAGGACCGGATGCAGAACTGGAAATAAAAGCTCCGGAATTGTTTTAAGGTCAGTAGAACAGTCCAGGTTATGTCTGAATAGTAGAACTGGATATAAATACAGATGGAGAGGTGAAGACGGATATTATTTGGGGGGTCACATATCGTCGTTATTCAATGTACAACATACAGCAAGCGTCTTTCCATATAAAAACAACTACCGCACACCGAACATCCATAGTTCCAGAAGTGACTACAAATATTTCAATTCAATTCAATTTTACTTGTATGATATTGAACGTCTAATGATGGACATTGTCACAAAGCAGCATTACATGAGTATCAAAAAATCGAAATAAAAAGTGTTATTTTGAAACGATTATATTTATCTCAAACCAGCAAGCCAGAGGTGACGGTGGTGATGGAAACTCTCTCTGAGACGATGTGAGGAAGAAATCTTTGAAAGGATCCACAGCCAAGGTGAACACGTATTCATCGGATAGTGTGGCTATGTATACTTTTTGTCCATATCGAAGACAGTTATAGAAGGGAAATCGTTTATAAAGTGTAACCTGGACCTTTTGAGCCTGCTAGGAATATGAGCATCTGCATCATCTCTGAATTCATTACAGAATGAAAAATTAATTGGGTTAATATTATCAAATGTGATAATACTACTACTTATTATTATTATTATTATTATTATTATTATTATTATTATTATTATTATTATTATTATTATTATTATACTAATAATAATAGTAGTAGTAGTAGTAATAAGAAGAAGAAGAAGAAGAAGAATAGTAGTAATAATAATAACAATAATAATAATAATGATAATAATAAGATTTATTGTGTGACTTAGTAAGATTGTGTCCCCACCAACAGAATTCTGATTGTTTCTGTCTGAATTATTTTATATGGGTCTAATGAATCGATTTGCAAGTACGACGAATCAAAGGTTTTCCTTACAACCGAAATACTGAACCAAGGTGTCGATTTTTACACCCTCAGAAAAAGTAAACCATACCATTCCATGTCACTGGGGTTGTACCTTTAGTCTTTAGTAAGCCTTTACTACTCCTGTACCTTTAGTAAAATATACTCCATATGAATAGATGTAAAGATGTAAGCTATTCTCTAAAAGGTCACTTTGCACTGTAAAAGTTTCAAAAGTACACTATATTCACACCTCCATGTGAAAGATACATATTTAAGTTTTTTTTCTGATAGTGTAATAGTTTATTATGTTATTATACCATGATAAAATTCTCTCTCTGTCTTTAAGCCCATGTTACTGTCGTTCTAAACCCAGTTTTAATCCTGGGGTTATGAAATCCTCCCTTGGAGCAGGTAGCATTTGCTTTTACAGCTTTAGCGGTGTTAATCCTGCCTTGCTATGCCAAACGTGTACAGTGTGAAAGCAGGGTTCGAATGTTAGGACTAGACGCTTAGCAACAGCAACGAGAATCTGAAGAATCAGCAGCAAGCCTTTAGTCTCATATACATTACAGCAAAGTGAAATGCTTTCTTCACAACTTCCCGACGTTGGAAGTTGGGGTCAGAGCACAGGGCCAGCCATGATACAGCGTCCCTGGAGCAGAGAGGATTAAGGGCCTTGCTCAGTTTGGCAGTGCTGGGGCTTGAACCTTAGCCTTAAATCACTAGAGCAACGACTTAATGTGCCTTAAATCACATGCTTTGTATCATCACGGAAACCCTGTGTTTTGTGTAAAAAGTAAAAAGGAGTTGCAAAAAATGCGACAGAAAAATGCATCATCTGTGAAGGAATGAAGAGACAAAGCTAACTGGTTAGTACAGTTAGAAAATACAGAGTATTTAAATTGGAGTAAAACTGTGGAGTAAATCTGAGCATTATACTTGCAAAAGAGATCCTTACACCGAGATGACAGGCCACGCTTAATTTATGACCAACAGAATGTGAAAGTGATGACTTACGAAAGTATTTGAAGGTTTCCTCGATCTGCTCGTAGGTCAGTCCAAGAGCAGCCTCAGGTGGCAGCAGTGGAGTGTGCAGCCAGTCGTCATGCTCGTACCCAAACACGTGGTCCGCCCGCAGAGTGTACCTGGGTAACTCCTCTGCCAGTAAGCTCACTATCTCCACCTCGGGCAGATCCACACCTGAACACACATCTGTGAGTGCAACAGACAAAAAGAATGAAAAGAAATTTCACTTGATAAAGCATTTAGGTGTTACACATTTAGGCTTTATTTAAGAATTACAGAAAATCTAGAAGAATTAACTCATAAATAATAATTGTGTGTTTCTTTTAAATGCTAAACATGCATGCAATTCGAAAATAAATATAACATAACACTATCCACGTTATTAAGCTCGGCAGCACACCAAATGAACATCATTCATTTTAAACTGTTCATGAATAAGATTTTATTTACAATTAGTATTCAAATCAAATTCATCGTGCAGCCTTAGTGCAAACAATATGGACACATTTAGATATTCTGATGTAAAGACTCAATCTGCATCAGTAGCTGTATTAGACTCCTACCTGTGAGGGTGGACACATCTTTGTGTGCTTTAACCTGGAGAGGGCTGTGCCTCAGGTTCCCAGGAGAGAGGTGGAGGTCCTGGGTGAGGAGGCCACATCCTTCCTCTTGCTTCCCGTTCAGGGTGATGGATACACGTGGCTCCAGCAGAGCCTGAAGGGGAACAGATGGAGGACAGGGAACGCAGGTCACACAGAGATGAAGAGAGGAAGACGGCACAGGATACCAGAGTTTAGTGTGCTGAACGGCTTCTAAATAGATCCTGAATGGCGATGCTGGCCCCTAGTGGATCAAGACGCCAAAGACGTGAAAGAGGAATTTGGACTCGCAGGTCTTCGTCTGACCTAAAGCACAGAAAAGATACAAAAGATGACGATATAATCGTCTGAGTCGTTTTACACGTTAATACGGATTTCTAAACTCACTGCCAGACTATGTACATTAGTGTTAATAATTTAAATGAATTGTTTCTATACACAACAGTAGTGCTTTTGTATAAGCCCATATCACTTTCTCTAAAAGCAGGCCAGCCTTCCCCATGGCATTGATCTGTAACAGGATAGGTCTGACGGAGCTGCAGTAGAGAACAGGCCTCGGCTGTATCTGCATGAATTATGAAGGTTTTCGAATCATATATTGAATCATCATGATGTTAATAATTCATGTAACTGCACGTGAGGTTACTGCTGTTCAAAACAACAACAAAGTTGCACCGC